>NC_074676.1:25290404-25590404 GCF_029448725.1 Salvelinus fontinalis
AGTTGAAAACAAAGCTTCCTAGGTAGAAGGGAGCCCTAGGCTAAGAAGTAGACATCCACTCTTCAATTACATATGGCCATGGATGAAAAGTGAGTGGATAACCACAAGAATGTGAAAACTTTTCAAGGGACTTGATGTTCAGGCAGCTGTGGATGCATGCGAAACCACAGATTTGAATCGCAGCTGTTGTTCTATTCAGTCATACTGTAGTGGCCTACCTCAATTTCAAAACCATTTAGTTAGAGGAAACATTTGCATGTGAAGGCAACAAAGCTGGGAACAGTTGTAGAGGTGTAAAATCAAAGTAAAATTGAAGTGACACTTACAGGGTATTCAGAATCTAAAATCTAAAATCTCACCTGAGCAATGCCACCCACGAACCTGGTCTTGACCACCACACTGTGGTCATCAGCCTTGTCAAAGGCTGCTTTCTGAGCCGCCTTCACCAGGTTGTCTGAGGCCCGCTTGACCGCGTTCCCAGCAGCCTTAGGGATACAGAACCCATGGTTAATGCCATCATAGTGTGTGGAGGCGAAGTCAGAGAAATAGCAGTGGAACCCAGTGGGTTGTGTTGTGTTTAGTAGGGCTATACCTGTAGTCTCCTCATGGCCTCGGAGTCCGGTTGAGCTTTGACCTTGCAGGCCACTAGGAGCTGGGCTGTGGAGGCTGCCACCTGCTTGGCTGAGGAGATGAGCTTCTCCTCACTAGCGTGGCCCTGGACTGAGGCATTGGCCGCCTCACACAGGTTACTGGTCGCTGCCGCCACCATCCTCGCCTACAGGGAATAGCAACCACACATCAGGGTACAGCCTCAGACAGAAACATTGATTCACCATGCACAGTTTCACGAACAAGTTCTGTTTTAATAGTACATGTAAAAAATAAACAATGATGGAAACTCACAGCAGATATGAGACCATGTGACCACTGGCCATCATCCACAGCATTGGCAAGAATGGATCCCACCTGGAGGGCAGAGAGAGAGACATTTCACAGACTTGTGTTTTTTGTTGCTGAGGTGACATTCAGACATTTATGATTCTGAAACAGTTGCAACCGACCTTGCCCTGTGCCACCAGCTCTCTCTGAGCTGCAGAAGCAGACTTCACCAGAGCACTAGTGGCTGCAGCGATGGACTTCGCTGCCTCCAGGATCTGCTCCTCAAAGTCCAGCGTCTCATCAGCTTGCTAAAAGCAAAAGCACACATTTAACCATGGAAATGCACTAAGGGCGATATCTTGTGGCAATAAGACAAAACAAAAAACTCCATTGGTTGTTTTATGGTGCCATGTTGAGTTACTGGCCAATCACATCCACCAACACATTTCATAATGGGGAATGCTTCCACGGATCTTCAATTACTGTTTGCTGATGGAAAATCCAAACAAAACACTTTGCAAGATACAGAAGCACCTGTAAAAAGGGAAATAAATAATGTCACTCCTGTCTCAGTAGACTACATCAGTCAGTGACCACAGATCATGCCAGCAGCACCAACACACAAGGCACACGTGGCTGGAGACAGGGCGGGACACTGTAGGAATATGTTTGATATATAGTTGGACTGAATAACAACCTAATATATCAAACATATCAGACAGAGGCCTGCAGAGAAGGCTTCCAGGTCTACAACATCTCAAGAGAATGGAGGAAGAGTGAAGCATGCTGGGGCGGGAGAGGCCCTTCTACAGGGTGGGAAGGAGGGGAGAAGGGGCACAGAGAGGAAAGTATGGAAGGAGGGAGTAGAAGGTGAACAGGAGGGGTTGTAAATAGTCACAGACCCTACCTCGTCATTAGAGGAAACATGGTTCACTCTGATTTAGATGTTTTATTCAGTGTTCCTTTCTGAAGTTGTACTATGGGCTTGATATTTTGAAGTCTAAGGTATTCTACACCTTCCGTAATATAGCAGTAAACCTCGTAAACCGTAGCTGGTAAGAATGCTTGTTTCATGATAGAAACAAAGACCTCAAAATCTCTGCCCTGCCTCTCTGCCTTGTGGAAGAAGAAGGCATGCACCATTGTTAACAGCTCACTAGAGGGCAGACAGATACTGACATCCAAAAGAAGCAAACCTCCCTACACCCCCCTCTCATAAACACTGCGCCCTGCTGAAGTCTGGACCTGAGACTGCAGGGCGATCAGGAAGTCTCTTATGAAAACAGGAGATTCTCCAGCCATGTTTATTACTGCACCAGAGAGCTGGAACGAGGGACCAGATCTGATAACCAATGACACAAAACAAGAACACCACAGTTGAAGGAGGAAGAGTATTGGGAGGTTCAATGTACACACCATCACACAAACAAACACACAAATGTATACAGCTCACACCTTACATACTTGCTGTTCAACTTTTGTAATATTTCAGACAATGCATAAGTACTCACAGAGATAGTTTTGTTACAGTTTTTTTAAGATCAGTAAAGTTGGGTTGTGCAATATCACTCCATGAAGTGGGTGAACACCTTGGGCTGAGAAAGGCCCTTCTTATTTGACTCTAAAAACAACGGAATGCTGTAATAAAACAAAGGAAATGGGTTCAACAAGGAGGATGACCTTTCCTTCAATAGGTTTCAGACAGATCATCACAAATGTGTACTCATTCCAACATAAGCTTCAGGTCCCAGTAATGTAATTGTTTCCTGGCAACACGGCTCTACAGAATCTCTAGAAAAACACCAGATTGCTCCCCAGACAACACCTTCTAACGGCCATAAATACATCAACATTCTGCAAGCTCACAGAACACACAAGTAGGCTGTCTTGAGTCAGCATTGTTTTACAGGTGGGCTACAGTTCACATAATAATCCCATTTCCCCCCAACAAATCACAATCTCAGCTCTGAGATTGTAACTTATTACTGTACTTTAAAGTCAATGTGAACTTTTGTTATCTTTGGCCCAGGTAGCCTTCCTGAGTAGATAGGTGTGTTCTGTGTTGGAGGTCTGGTCTGAGAGTTGTGGAGAGAGGTGTTGGAGGTGGTTGAGAAGGGTACAGGTAGGCCTACCTTGGGCTTGGCTCTGGGTTTCAGCTGCTCCAGTTTCTTGGCTGCGGCTTCGATGGAGGCTGCCGCTCCCAGCAGCTCAGTCTCTGCGATGACAGTGGGGTCCTCGGGGTCCACCCATTCTGACCCTAAACCACACCACCGAGAGATCATAACCACATTATACAAATCCTACAACACAGAAATACATTCTCAGTGCAGACAAAGCCAGTTCACTTATGCCCTGTCTATACAAATGCCACCGCACATAACAAAATACACATCACACCAGTCAATTTACAACACACAAACCAAACTCCACACATGCAATGATAACGAGCATTATACCTCTGAACATACAAAGCCAACCAGATCTACCTTTCAGGTTTTCCACTCCATGTTCTGTCTATAGTGATTCTAATGCCTCAAAGTTAAATACGGTTAAATAAGAGTTAGAAGAAATGTAGTTTCAATGGATTATTGCCACTCTTTATAGGTTTTAAAGTGGCCATAAAACGGGACTATTTGGGAACAGCTTGGAAAAGCAGATGGACTGATGTTGTTGCAGATTATTCTGAACCCTGGGGAAATCTGTTCAGTCACCCTCCCCCTTCTCTACCCCCCCTTTGTGCCTGTGTGAAAAGTGATCTGCAGGAACCAAACAGCCCCATCTCTCACTTACCTCCATCTGAGGCAGGATAGAGAGAGGGAAAAGAAGAGGCATTAGAGGTGAAATGGATAACCCCAGTGGGTCTTTGGCTGTACACTGGGATCCAATTCTCACCCAAACACAATATTCTTATTTTTTATTGAACCTTTATTTTAACAGGGAAGACATATTGAAACCTAGATCTCTTTTACAAACATGCCCTGTATGTAAAACATAAATATACACATTATACACTACTGTTCAAAAGTTTGGGGTCACTTAGAAATGTCCTTGTTCTTGAAAGAAAAGCTAATTTTTTGTCCATCAAAGTAAAATCAAAATGATCAGAAATACCTTGTAGACATTGTTAATGTAGCTGGAAACTGCAGATTTTTTAAACGGAATATCTACATAGGCGTACAGAGGCCCATTATCAGCAACAATCACTCCTGTGTTCCAATGCCATGTTGTACAAGCTAATACAAGTTTATCATTATAAAAGGCTAATTGATCATTAGAAAACCCAGGAGAGATGGTTGCTGATAATGGGCCTCTGTACGCCTATGTAGATGTTCCATAAAATAAATCTGTCATTTCCAGCTACAATAGGTTTACCAGCCCCTGCGCACACACACTCACACAAATGTATATTGTTCGAATAAATAGCCAGAATGGTATGTCGTGTTTCTGCAGAATGCAGTAGTCTGGTTGAACTATGCTCCTCTAGGTGAATGTGTGTGTGTGCATGTATGCAATTGTGTGTGGCAGCGCTGTGTACGGTCTCACCCTTCATGGCCTCAGCTGTCTGAATTAGCTCTGTCACACATCCTGCAACATATTTGGAGTGTACCGCCAGCTGCTGCCTCTGGTCAGCCGTGGGCTTCTGAAGCACCTGGACACAAACAGAGAACAACCTTCCTCATGGCGCCTTATGCCATCAGGCCAAGCTAATAGAGGTTATGAGTCATAAGGTGTTGTCCGTGTGATGTATTGTATTCTCCATCTCACCAGCAGTACTTGCTCCAGCAGGTTGATGTATCCAGTGGTGCACTCTGACCCGTAGTGCAGGGCCTTGCTCCTCACCTCCTCACTCACCTCTGGATGACAGGCCGCTTGCTGGAAGAAGAAACAGCCTGCTAATATGCTCTGCTTAGTGATATGCTATGCCTAGTGATATGCTCTGCTTAGTGATATGCTATGCCTAGTGATATGCTATGCCTAGTGATATGCTATGCCTAGTGATATGCTATGCCTAGTGATATGCTATGCCTAGTGATATGCTATGCCTAGTGATATTTTCAGCCTGCTAATATGCTCTGCTTAGTGATATGCTTTGCCTAGATGATATGCTCTGTCTAGTCAGTGAGTCAATGTCTAAAATATAGTGTGACCACTAGTCCAGTGATTCCCAACTCCAGTTCTCCAGTACCCCAAAGAGTAAAATGTTTTGTTGTAGCTCCGGACAAGCACACCTGATTCAACATTTCAACTAATTATTCAAGCCCTCAATGAGTTGAATCATGTGTGGTTGTCCGGTGCTACCACAGAGGATACTCGAGAACTGGAGTTGGGAAACACTACATTAGGATATACTATCCAGACCACAGAAGGCTGCTGAGGGGAGGACGGCTCATAATAATGGTCGGAACGGAGCAAATGGAATGGCATCAAACAACTGGAAACTATGTGTTCGATGTATTAAATACCATTCCACTGATTCCGATCCAGTCATTACTACGAGCCCGTTCTCCCCAATTAAGGTGCCACCAACCTCCTGTGATCCAGACTGTATGTTACTTAGAGCAGTATGAGCCAGTTTGTTAAGGTCTCCAAATACTTTTTGATCCTTCTTTCCTGGTCTTTTCACTGCTAGAAGTATTGTGATGTGCCTGAAGGACATCATGCCTAATGTTGAAGGCTTAGTGACATCGAACCATGAGTGAGTCACACCAGCCATCTGAACTAGCCCCTGCTGTCCTGCTCTCACGTTTTCCCTGGCAGAGCGGCATTATGGGACTGAATGCTGTGCTGTAGTGTCAGTGTGAGGATGTGAGGCCTGAGCTGGCAGGGTTGGGGTGGATTATCACCTTGCAGGTGGTCAGCATATCAGAGATGGCTTTGCGGCTCAGGTTGGCTGTGGCGATGACGTGCTCCTGCTGGGCAGAGTTGCCCGCTGCCACAGCCTTGGCTGTTGCTGTGGTGATGCCCTTTGTCATGCGGATAAACTCTTCCGGCGTGGTCGACTTCTCGGGGACGTCCTTGGACTGGAACACCTGCGCACACACACAGCATGACTAACTGTGACTGCACTGACAGCCACTGAGGATGATCTACTTTGATGCACAGGTTTGTGCATTATTACTAAGGACAGCAGTTTTTCCTGACGTTATGAGCTGACTAGAAAATACTCCTGCCGCTTATTGTTAGTCTTAAACAGTCAACAGTCAGCCCGAGGTGTAAACGACCACTGTTAGAGTAAATACGTAGGGTGGACAAATGTCCTAGTGTTTATTGATGCTACTATAATTGTGAGCTGTGTTTGAATTGGATTTGCAACCTAGGTAAAGCCTGTTGTGGTCCTGAGGGTACACTGATAAGGATTAGCAGTAAATCACAAGAAAAACAAGCTGACGAAAATTTCAGGGTCTCTTTCCCCGTGTCTGCTACAAAATCCCTGATAAGACCAATGAGAATACTGCAGGGCTTTGGGGAGGAGAGGAGAAGAGGAGCAGCAAAGGTTGAAAAGATATCAGAGTTTAAGTCAAGTAAAAATGTGTTGTTTTTAACTGTTAGGTATGGCATTCAATATAGAGGCACACCTCCCTGGCTTTAACCAGCCTGGCAAGGGGAGCCTGTCAAGGAGTCTTACTGTCAACTCCTGTTTGATGCACTCAATGGTTGCTTCCAGTGCCCTTGTCCCGCGAGTAGCCTCATCCTCCACAGCCTTGACCGTCTTCAGCAGTGAAGTCACATTGGTCACCATCACCTTTCAGAGAGAGATAGGGACTGTAGCAGTGGGGATGACACTCACTAAACACAGAGCCAGGCCAGCAGGTGGCGCCGTCTCCCCCCAGCACCAGAGACCAGACTGGGGTCTCGCAGTAGATAGAGCCCTGATAGAACACCAACAGTATGGAAGGACAATACTATACATACTATACAAAAACCTTGAAGCAGAAACACAGACAAACTTGTTTTATAAGCAAGAACCCTACAACAAAACCTCAAACAGACCGTGTACAGCTTGTTTGTGAGGAGCAGATTGTGCCATGGAACGCTGAACATATTTCAACAACCCGAACAGAGCACTGAGGGGTTTGAGAGAGGGTCCCATTCGGAGGTCACCATATGTTGGAGGAATGAAAACAAGCTGTGAGCTTGAGCAGGTTATATGGGTGGCCCTAATTAGATTAAAACTAGAGAGGAAAATAAGCCTAATGTAACAGTTAGAGTTGCATATGTATGGCTGAATAGTTGGAGGATAAGAGTGATTGAAGGGTGAGAAGGATTAGGGGCGTGTCTTAGAGATGTAATGCTTTGGTTATGGTTATATGATGCTGGCTATACAGTCAACCTATAACTCCTTTGATCTGGTCCAAGTTATAACCAAGGACAGATATACTTAAAGCCCATACCTGGACTCGGGCTGTAAGGCCTGTGAACTATGAGGTCTCTGCACACTGCGAAATGATATGCTCCCAAGTCTGTTTAGTGTAATGTTTCCTTGGATATCCTCTATTAAAATTGAGAAAGATTACTGTGGAGTTTATTTTGTGTCTCTGAACTGCTGGCCTATGTGTTGGTGGATATGGAGGGAGAGTGTGAATAGAAAGGACAGGGCAGGTAGGTTTGGCTAGGCTTCAGTAAAGCTCCAGTCAGTGGCTGTCTCTCCATAGTGTTGGAGATAAGGAGCCTCTCCGGTCCTACAGTCACAGTGGTGTGATCACAGATGGCTCAGAGCTCACACCCACTGTGACAAGTGTGAGTCACACACACCTGATACCCATCTCAGTGACAGTGGCAAACACACACACACACACACACACACACACACACACACACACACACACACACACACACACACACACACACACACACACACACACACGCATCACACACACGGTCAAACACGAACAGCGATAAGAAAGTGTCATATCCTGCTGGAAACCGAATCATACGTAATGATTTGAGAACCTGCTGCTGTGACACACACAAGACAGCATATTGTATTAGATACTGTATCTATAGATAAGCATATCCTTGTACAGGAGCTACATTTGTGCAAAACAAGGGTGGCTGAATACACAAGTTCAGTGTGATATTCTCTATGTTAAAGATGTGTGTGTCTTACAGTACCTTGGCAGCACTCTTCAGCTGATACATGGACGGGTCATCCGCTGGCTTGCCTGCAGCACACTTGGTGGCACCGATGAGCTCAGCTAGAGCCTTGGCCACATCTCTCACCGCATTTATGAGGACCACCTGACAAGAGGTGGAGGGAGAGAGAGAGAGAGAGACATTTATACAACACAAGTACAGGTTTATCAGGTCTACCTCAGGGCAGGATTTAACAGAGCCTGGCCATATCACTTCTTCTTGGAACTATGATACTTTTGACAAAGTGAAGGGGAGAGATACAGCAGGAGGAACTGTATGTAAGAGGGCTCGGTTACAGAATGGCTGGACAGAATGACAAAAGAATATGAGAACAGTGCGGGTCTGTCAGGATTACCTTTATATAATACATGGGTATACAGGTTAAATTATGATTGGACTATTTAGAAGTATGTGATATAAATATGTGGAATGATTTATTCAAACATTTTTTTTAGTGTCTGAAGATTGTTGTAGTGTTACATTTATGTGTTGTCATTTCAATCCAACAGGGTGTGGTCAGTGTATTACCTGAGTCTCTGGGTCGTCAGAGCCCATGCTGGTGGCCCCCAGTTTGACCACATCAGTGAGCATGGTGATGGTGTTGGCTGAGGACTGGGCGGCCTGGGCCAATCTGTCCTGACTGGATGCTGCCCCAGACACCAGCCGCTTAGTGTCCTCCACCAGAGCCTTGGCTGTCTTCAGGATGCTCTCCCTGAAGAACACCACACAAAATCTTGTCAAATACCCATTGGGATAAATAAAGATTTATTGAATTGAATACTCTATAGTCATACAGAAGCTGCAGTTAATGGGAAGAAATATTCCCTTTTCTCAAAAGAAAACCATCTTGTATGAGGTCAATTTGACCTGTGGTTTCTGTGGACTTAATACATTTGTCCCAAGGTCATCTCCTCAACAGAACAGTGTTCACCTCACTACTCTGTCCTGGTCTGGTCTCACCTGTGGTCTGCGAAGGACTCTTCGTTCTCAGGGTTGAGTGATCCGGCCGAGGCAAACATGATGGTGGTGTCCAGGTCAGCGATGATGCCAGAGACAGTGCTGCCTGCTGTGATGCAGGCCTGAGTGCCTTTGTTACCTGCCTGCAGCGCAGACAGCACCATGGAAACCTACATTACACAGACAGAGAGACAGAGACAGACAGACAGACAGACAGACAGACAGACAGACACAGGATTAATAACAGCACCTCCAGGTCTGTCTCAAAAAACATTCAAACACACAGCATGATCACAAACTAATCATACCCTCTGACCTTATTATGTTAAGAGAAAATAAAGGAGCTTAGGCATAATATCTGCTATTATCTGTGAATGACAACTACCACTCAGGACCCACGGCTTACAGTGCACAATCCACCATCACCAATTAACATGTTGGCAAAATCCTCATTTGATTAAAGCTTCCCATTTGCATTCAATTCAAGATGTGAATCAAGGTAATGGGAGGACCGACTGTGAGGCAATCTGAGAGAGCTGGACTGAGCAGGGAGCTGTTAGGGAGCTAGCAGAAGGAGAGAGAGGGGGAACCGTGCATTAGCCTTGAGCCTGCTGCTGTACAAACACGTTAAAACAATGAATCCGACGCTGCATCACACAGTGCTCCCTCCCAGTCCAGACAGACAGACAGACGTCTGCAGTCCCTCCCAAACAAACGAAAAGCCATGAGAGATGCATTCAAATGAGGCATAGCAAGGTTCAGCTCCCCAGTCCTCAAAAGCATTAGGCCACAAATTATTCAAGTCTGATGTGAGTCTTGAATCAAATCATGCAGTGGGTGAGGAGAATAAATTCTAATGCCGACTCATTGAGAACCAGTGATATCTTCTTCTAGGGTCACAGAAGGGACAAATTGGTCTAATTTCACGATACAAGTACAATCTAGAGAACATAAACTAAAACACTGAACTGATATTAATCTTCACGGCTACTGTAGAGCACAAGTTGTTTTCTTAACAACACATAGAAAACATAAGTCCAGTTTCATGACACCTACTGTAGGTGTGCTTGATTCACTCCCCCAGTTCTTCCCCCAGGGGAATAAGGGCTTTCAGGCATAGTGGAGAATGGTCCATTATAACAAGCCATAATCCTTAGAGCCTATTCTCAGCTATTTCCCTGACACCAGAACGACATTCATACCTCGACTCTTTCTTCAACCGATATATATATTTCTTTCCATTCAGGTAATAACATTTCAGACTTTAAAGTTATCACAATTTATCTCAAGGTTTAAGAATTACACTAAACAGCCTTCTTTCCATCTTTCCAGCCTACCTTCTCAGTGACGCCACGGGCACACTCGATGAGCTCCCTCTTGGAGAAGCTGTCAGTGGGGCTCATCTGCAGGGCCCCAGCCTTCTGAACCAGGTAGATACATCCATGGCCCAGCTCCTGGACCCGCGTCTTAATCTGGAAGCCCACCTGCAAGCATAGCCAGCCAGTCCATCAGTACCACAGAGTCATCTCTGAGAGAGCTGCCACCCACCCACCCACTCACTCCCGCCAGCCCTCCCTCCTTCCCTCCACACAGCAGACAATGCCTCTTATCAGGCTGCTGGGTAAACCTGATTCATGGGTGGGTGGTACTTCATTACTAGCATCACTGTAGGCCTTTAGGCTTGGAGGGGTACAATGTCACTATGGTAACAAGGATTTCCAGCAGCCAGTTATGTAAAGGGCATTGATAAGAGTGTGTTGTTATTAGGCTATGTTTTCACACATACTGTCGTTAGCGGCCCCCATCTCATAGCAGAGATGATCTTTAAACACAGACTATGTGGGTGCAGCTGGGAGAGGGAGCCAGAGGTTTGAGATGTGAAAATATATTCCAGTTTGATTTCACATTATGGAGTACAGCCTCAAGGAAGATGCATCATATCAAAGAATGCCATCCACCCTGTGACATTAAGCGCATTTAGAAAGTATTCAGACCTCTTGACTTTCTCCACATTTTGTTACATTACAGCCTTATTCTAAAATGTATTCAATTGTTCCCCCCCCTCAATCTACACATAATACCCCATAATGACGAAGCGAAATTTCGTTTTTTTGCTAATTTATTAAAAATTATAAAACAAAAATATCACATTTACGTAGATCCTTTACTCAGTCCTTTACTCAGTACTTTGTTGAAGCACCTTTAGCAGCGAGTACAGCCTCGTCTTCTTGGGTATGACGCTGCAAGCTTGGCACACCTGTATTTAGGGAGTTTCTCCCATTCTTTTCTCCAGATCCTCGCAAGCTCTGTCAGGTTGGATGGGGAGCGTCACTGCACAGCTTTTTTCAGGTCTGTCCAGAGATGTTCGATCGGGTTTAAGTCCGGGCTCTGGCTGGACCACAGAAGGACATTCAGAGACCTGTCCCGAAGCCACTCCTGTGTTGTCTTGGCTGTGTGCTTAGGATTGTTATCCTGTTGGAAGGTGAACCTTCGCCCCCAGTCTGAGGTCTTGAGCAGGTTTTCATCAAGGAACTCTTTGTACTTTTCTCCGTTCATCTTTCCCTCGATCCTGACTAGTCTCCCAGTCCCTACCGCTGAAAAACATCCCCACAGTATGATGCTGCCACCACCTCCAGATGGCCTCCTGAGTGGCGCAGCAGTCTAAGGCACTGCATTGCAGTGCTAGAGGCGTCACTACAGATCCCGGGATCGACCCCGGGCTGTGTTGCAGCCGGCTGTGACCGGGAGACCCACGAGGCTGCGCACAATTGGCCCAGCGTCGTCTGGGTTAGGCCGGCTGGGATGTCTTTGTTTCATCGTCCTCTAGCAACTCCTTGTGTACACCGTTTCCTCTATCACATTGGTGCGACTGGCTTCCGGGTTAAGCGAGCAGAGTGTAAAGAAGCAGTGCGGCTTGGCCGGGTTGTGTTTCGGAGTACGCATGGCTCTCGACCTTCACCTCTCTCAAGGCCGTACAGGAGTTGCAGCGATGGGACAAGAATTACTACCAATTGGATATCACAAAATTGTGGAGAAAAGGGGTAGAAAGTACAAAAAAAATAAAATAAGGTTTCCTCCAGACGTAATGCTTGGCATTGAGGCCAAAGAGTTCAATCATGGTTTCATCAGATCAGAGAATCTTGTTTCTCATGGTCTAAGAGTCCTTTAGGTGGCTTTTGGAAAACTCCAAGCGGGTTGTCATGTGCCTTTTACTGAGGAGTGGCTTCTGTCTGGCCACTCTACCATAAAAGGCCTGATTGGTGGAGTGCTGCAGAGATGGTTGTCCTTCTGGAAGGTTCTGTCAGAGTGGCCATCGGGTTCTTGGTCACCTCCCTGACCAAGGCCCTTCTCCCCCGATTGCTCAGTTTGGCCGGGCGGCCAGCTCTAGGAAGTCTTGGTGGTTCCAAACTTCTTCCATTTAAGAATGATGGAGGCCACTGTGGGGGACATTCTTGGGGACCTTCAATGCTGCAGACATTTTTTGTAACCCTTCCCCAGACACAATCCTGTCTCGGAGCTCTATGGACAATTCCTTCAACCTCAAGGCTTGGTTTTTTCTCTGACATGCACTGTCAACTGTGGGACCTTATATAAACAGGTGTGTGTCTTCCCAAATCATCTCCAATCAATTGAATTTACCACAGGTGGACTCCAATCAAATTGTAGACTCATCTCAAGGATGAAGAATGTAAACAGGATTAACATGAGCGCAATTTCAAGTCGCATAGCAAAGGCTCTGAATACTTATGTAAATAATGCATTTCTGTTTTCAATTTTAATAAATTTGCATACATTTTTGAAATTTTTTCGCTTCGTCATTATGGGGTATTATGTGTAGATTGATGAGGAAAACAATTTATGTAATCCATTTTAGAATAAGGATGTAACGTAACAACATGTGGAAAAAGGGAAGGGATCTGAATACTTTCCGAATGCACTGTATCTGTACATAACTTCAGAAAGTATCCACACCCCTTGACTTTTTCCACACTAAATATCAGTTTTGTGTCACTGGTCTACACATAATACACCATAATGTCAAAGTGGAATTGTGTTTTTAGAAATGTTAAAAAATTTATAAAAAATTAAAAGCTGAAATATTTTGAGTCAGTAAATATTCAACCTCTTTGTTATGGCAAGCCTAAATTTCAGGAGTAAAGTCGCATAATAAGTTCCATGGACTCTGTGTGCAATAATAGTGTTTAACATGATTTTTGAAAGACTACTTCATCTCTGTACCCCACACATACAATTATCTGTAAGGTCCCTCAGTCGAGCAGGTAATTTCAAACACAGATTCAACCACAAAGACCAGGGAGGTTTTCCAATGCATCACAAAGGGCACCTATTGGAAGATGGATTTAAAAAAAGCAGACATTGAATATCCCTTTGAACATGGTGAAGTTATTACACTTTGGATGGTGTATCAATACACTCAATCACTACAAAGATACAGCTGTCCTTCCTAACCCTGTTGCCAGAGAGGAAGGGAACCGCACAGGGATTTCACAACAAGGCCAACGGTGACTTTAAAACAGTTAGAGTTTAATGGCTGTGATAGGAGAAAACTGAGGATGGATCAACAACCTTGTAGTTACTCCACAATACTAACCTGAATGACAGATTGAAAAGAAGGAAACCTGTACAGAATAAAAATATTCCAAAATATGCATCCTGTTTGCAATAAGCCACTAAAGTAAAACTGCAAAAAATGTGGCAAAGAAATTTACTTTATGTCCTGAATACAAAGCAATACGTTTGGGGTAGATCCAACAGAACACATCATTGAGTACCACTCTTCATATTACTTTCTAGCATGGTGGTGGCTGCATTATGTTAAGGGTATGCTTGTAATTGGCAAGGCCTCAGGAGTTTTCTAGGATAAAAAGAAACGGAAAAGAGCTAAGCACAGGTAAAATCCTAGAGGAAAACCTGGTTCAGTCTGTTTTCCAACAGACACTGGGAGACAAATTTACCTTTCAGCAAAACAATGACCTAAAACACAAAGCAAATATACACTGGATATGATTACCAAGACGACATTGAATGGCTTAGTTACAGTTTTGACCTAAATCGGGTTGAAAATCTGTGGCAAGACTTCAAAATGGCTGTCTAGCAAAGTTCAACAACCAACTTGACAGAGCTAGAATTAAACAGACTTATTAGCATTTTATTACTGTTTCAATATTGTAATCACATAATATGGCTTTCCTTTGATAGATATAGCGTAATTAGATGCTGCTGAAAAGCAAACTCCAAGGACAGCGCAGGGATGCTGATCCACACCACAGAGCTGCCTAAAACAAAAACACTAGACTTACTTAAAGGATTTAGAGAGTCAAAATAGAAAGGGAGTGAAGGATCTCACAGAAAGGAAAAAAATACAGGAGCCAAGGAAATGGCGGGTCAGACAGGCAAAACACATAGAGAGATTGAGAGCAGGAACGACAGTGTTGACCCCCCCCGTCCACTCCAGACAGTGAACCCAGTACTGCAAGGTCAGAATTAAGACAATGTGTCTGTAGGAAGACATTAGTACTCTGTATCTACAGAGTTACTTAAAGGGATAGCTCACCCAAATTACAAAATGACATATTGGTTTCCTTACCAAATCAAACATTATTTGCTACATGCGCCGAACACAACAAGTGTAGACTTTACCGTGAAATGCTTACTTACAAGCCCTCAACCAACAGTGCAGTTCAAGAAGAAAATATTTACCAAGTTGTAGTATCCTTAAAGGCTTCTTAGAGTTACGACTCATGAGACTTAAGTACGGTTTAGTATTTAATTGTAACTTAGAATTAGATTCTCTTATGCACATGGCTTAAACTACCTGAAGCTTTCTTAATCATAGTTATATAGGCAGACATAGGAAATAGCTACGGATAGCGGGAAGCAAACCCCCATCTTGAGCCAATACTGCCATCTATTGGTAAACATAAATATACAAGGCTACTACATTCCCCCCTTTAAAGCTAATAACCCAATTTAATTCCTTTCTGAGCTATGCAATTTTCTTATTTACATTTTTTTCAAAAATTATCTCCTTTCGGATCCGAAAAAGTCTGGCAGACGTCTCTCTCTAATAGAGCGTCTCAGAGGTGGTGTAGCTGGTGCCACCAGATCTTCACCCCTTGATGGTGAAACTAAGTCCTTTTGTGGAGACTTCACAGGAGGAGGTCGCCCCGGACTGGTGGTCTCAGGAAGTTGAGCATTGTTGGTCTCAGGTGGTTTGTCTGCAACTGCAACTCTGGGGAACGTTCCAATGTCCTGTCCTGCTCGTTTAAGAATTGATCCAGATCTCCGGATGGAACTGTAATTCGAGCTCGGATCTGTTCCACGTGTCTCACTAGTCTTTGTCCACTTCCGATGATCACAGTATAAGATACTGGTCCTGAGCAATCCTCAATGGTAGCTGGAATCCATTTAGGACCAAACCCATAGTTTCTTGTATAGACATCATCTCCAGGTGAGAAACTTCTGAGTTTGGCTCGGGTGACATGTTTCCATTTTTGATTCCATTGCTTTTGTTGTATTTTCATTTTCAGGTCTGGTCTGATGAGATCCAAGGTTGACCTTAACCTCCTTGACATTAACTTCTTGCGACTACAGGGGGTGCTGTTTTCTCATTAGTATAATTGCATTACAGATTAAACGGCTTCCTACTAAATTCTTTATCGTACAATATGCATATTATTACTATTATTGGATAGAAAACAGTCTCTAGTTTCTATAGGCGTTGGAATTTTGTCTCTGAGTGGAACAGAACTCATTCTACAGCAATTTCCCTGACATGGAGTCAGATTTCACACATTTTGGCCCCTGATCTGGAGTCAGTTTAAAGGCCACTGTGAACGCTATCAGGATACGGACACTGCTTACGTCTTCCCCTGGATGCCTTTACGTGATGACGATTTGAATGGTATCGATTGCGCAATCACAGCCCCTATTAAACAAAAACACGTGTAGGTAGGAACTCTTTTCCAGATGCGTCGGGCGCGCGGTGGACACCGACCCTGCTCTTTTTCCAAGCATTAGTGTAGCCAGGTATATTTCTCCGGTCATGTTTCTACTCGTTATAGGAGTTAAAAACATCATAAGGTAGTTAATTTAAACCGTTTTATAGCAATTTATATCCGTTTAGTGCGATTTTGGGACATTTATTTCTGAGACACTGTGAATCTCTGGGCACGGTTCCAGTTCATGCCGAACGCAATGGGCATTTCTACATGGCAAGAGGACAGCTTTCGACCAAAAGACGATTAGACCCAAGAAAGGATTCTTTGCCCAAGATTCTGATGGAAGAACAGCTCAAAGTAGGAACAATTTATTATGATAAATCGTGTTTTTGTCGAGAAATGTTAATCGCTTATGACGCCATCTTTTTAGACGTAGCTTCGCTTGGCGCAAACTGTATTGAAAAGTAAGGATAATTAAAAAAATGTAAATCAGCGATTGTATTAAGAATTAAATTGTCTATCAATCGCTGTCCACCCTATATTTTTTAGTCACGTTTATGAGTATTTATGTATACGACTAGATCACTGTCTAATATGGCGCACGACATTGTCTGACCAGCTGGGCAACTTTTGTCATTGTCTAACCATGATTTTGGTGGCTAAATATGCACATTTTCGAACAAACTGTATATGTATGTTGTAATGTGATGTTACAGGAGTGTCATCTGAAGAATTCTGAGAAGGTTAGTGAAAAAATTAATATATTTTGGCGATGTTTACGTTATCGCTCTCTTTGGCTAGAATCAATGCTCTGGTAACGTTTGCATATGTGGTATGCTAATATAACGATTTATTGTGTTTTCGCTGTAAGACACTTAGAAAATCTGAAATATTGTCTGTATTCACAGGATCTGTGTCTTTCGATTAGTGTATGCTGTGTATTTTTACGAAATGTTTGATGATTAGTAATTAGGTAAACACGTTGCTCTATGTATTTATTCTAGTCCATTTGTGACGGTGGGTGCAATTGTAAACTATGATATCTACCTGAAATATGCAAATTTTTCTAACAAAACCTATCCTATACCATAAATATGTTATCAGACTGTCATCTGATGAGGTTTTTTCTTGGTTAGTGGCTATCAATATCTTAGTTTAGCCGAATTGGTGATAGCAGGTGACAACCCCGTTGTAGCTTGAGGAGTAATCCTGTAGCTAAACAAGAATCTTGACACCTTTGTTTCAATGCTGGGCCCTAGCATCTTCCTCATCCCCTCCTTCAAGGTCTGAGCCGCACGTCCTGCTAATCCGTTTGAAGATGGGTGAAAATGGGCCGACGTTACATGCTGAATTCCATTTTGTTTCATGAAACATGTGAATTCAGTGCTTGTAAAACAAGTAGCATTGTCACTAACCAACATTTGAGGCAATCCCATAACACTGAAGCTTTGTCTCAACTTCTCAATCGTAGCGTACGATGTTGACGTGCTCATGGGGTAAACATCCATCCACTTTGAATGAGAATCAATCAGCACAAGGAACATTTTTCCAAGGAAACGTCCAGCGTAGTCCACATGTAGTCGTGTCCATGGTTTTTCGACGACAAACGGTACCTTAAATCCATTTATTCCCAATTCCACAATGACCGGCTTCACCTTCTTCATATTCGCCCCCTGTACACTGTACATTGAGAATGCTTGCTCTGCGTACTCACTTTCACTTTCTATCACTTGATTAGAGCGGTAGCTAGAGCGTCTGGAGGTATTCGGTTTTCTGTCCGACCTCTTTTCTGCATCCCGTGGCTTTTTTTTATTGCGGCACGCCCTCGCAATGTGGTCTATTATCCCACATGCATAACACTTTTCGTGTTTGAATTTACAGTCAAACGCTGCGTGTTTGCTTTTGCAACGATAACAGTCTCTATTGGCTGCTGCACCAAGGCTTTCCGTTCTTTGAAATTCTACACGCTCAGCGCTGCTCTCTTTTACTGTATGGCACGCAGTTGCGCCCTTTGCCTGCAAATCCAGTGCATTTCTATTTGCGGAATCCATGGCCTGGGCCAGTTTGAGTGCATTCTCAAACGTGAGATTAGGCTCTGATAACAATCATATTTGTATCCTGTCATCATTAATCCCATCCTCATCACCAAATATGTTGTATCCTTAAAGGCTTCTTAGAGTTACGACTCATGAGACTTAAGTACGGTTTAGTATTTAATTGTAACTTAGAAATACATTCTCCAATGCACCTGGCTTAAACTATCTGAGGCTTTCTTAATCATAGTTATATAGGCAGACATGGGAAATAGCTACGGATAGCGGGAAGCAAACCCCCATCTTGAGCCAATACTGCCATCTATTGGTAAACATAAATATACCAGGTTACTACACAAGTAGGCTAAAATAAAAAGTAATAATAAAAAGGAACACAATAAGAATAACAATAACGAGGCTACAGTTGAAGTCGGAAGTTTACATACACCTTAAAAAATAAATTTAAACTCAGTTTTTTACAATTCCTGACATTTAATCCTAGTAAAAAGTCCCTGTTTTAGGTCAGTTAGGATCACCACTTTATTTTAAGAATGTGAAATGTCAGAATAATAGTAGAGAGAATGATTTATTTCAGCTTCTATTCCTTTCATCACATTCCCAGTGGGTCAGAAGTTTACATACACTCAATTGATATTTGGTAGCATTGCCTTTAAATTGTTTACCTTGGGTCAAACGTTTAAGGTAGCCTTCTACAAGCTTCCCACAATAAGTTGGGTGAATTTTGGCCCATTCCTCCTGATAGACCTAGTGTAACTGAGTCAGGTTTGTAGGCCTCCTTGCTCACACAGTGCTTTTTCAGGTCTGTCCACAAATGTTATATAGGATTGAGGTCAGGGCTTTGTGATGGCCACTCCAATAGCTTGACTTTGTTGTCCTTAAGCCATTTTTTGTCACAACTTTGGAAGTATACTTGGGGTCATTGTCCATTTGGAATATCCATTTGCAACCAAGCTTTAACTTCCTGACTGATGTCTCGAGATGTTGCTTCAATATATCCACATAATTTTCCTACCTCATGATGCCATCTATTTTGTGAAGTGCACCAGTCCCTCCTGCAGCAAAGCACCCCCACACCATGATGGTGCTACCCCCGTGCTTCACGGTTGGGATGGTCTTCTTTGGCTTGCAAGCCTCCCCCTTTTTCCTCCACACATAACGATGGTCATTATGGCCAAACAACTCTATTTTAGTTTCATCAGACCAGAGGACATTTCTCCAAAAAGTACGATCTTTGTCCCCATGTGCAGTTGCAAACCGTAGTCTGGCTTTTCTATGGCGGTTTTGGAGCAGTGGCTTCTTCCTTGCTGAGCGGCCTTTCAGGTTATGTCGATATAGGACTCGTTTTACTGTGGATATATATACTTTTGTACCCGTTTCCTCCAGCATATTCACAAGGTCCTTTGCTGTTGTTCTGAGATTGATTTGCACTTTTCGCCCCAAAGTACGTTCATCTCTAGGAGACAGAACGCGTCTCCTTCCTGAGCACTATGACGGCTGCGTGGTCCAATGGTGTTTATACCTGCGTACTATTGTTTGTACAGATGAACGTGGTACCTTCAGGCATTTGGAAATTGCTCCCAGGGATTAATCAGACTTGTGGAGGTCTACAAGGTCTTGGCTGATTTCTTTTGATTTTCCCATGATGTCAAGCAAAGAGGCACTGAGTTTGAAGGTAGGCCTTGAAATACATCCACAGGTACACCTGCAATTAACTCAAATGATGTCAATTAGCCTATCAGAAGCTTCTAAAGCCATGACATACTTTTCAGGAATTTTCCAAGCCGTTTAAAGGCACAGTCAACTTAGTGTATGTTAACTTCTGACCCACTGGAATTGTGATACAGTGAAATACTCTGTCTGTAAACAATTGTTGGAAATATTACTTGTGTCATGCACAAAGGAGATGTCCTAACCGACATGCCAAAACTATAGTTTGTTAACAAGAAATTTGTGGAATGGTAGAAAAATGAGTTTTAATGACTCCAACCTAAGTGTATGTAAACGTCCGACATCAACTGTATATACAGGGGGCACCAAAAACGAGTCAGTGTGCAGGGGTACAGGCTAGTTGAGGTAATCTGCACATGTAGGTGGGGGCGAAGTGAATATGCATAGGTTACAAACAAACAGCGAGTAGCAGCAGTGTACAAGAGAGGGGGGGTGGGGTCAAAGTAAATTGTCCAGTGGTGATTTTTATGAATTGTTCATCAGTCTAATGGCATGGGGGTAGAAGCTGTTGAGGAGCCTTTTGGTCCTAGACTTCGCACTCCGGTACCGCTTGCTGTGCAGTAGCAGAGAAAACAGTCTATAACTTGGGTGGTTGGAGTCTCTGACAATTGTATGGGCTTTCCTCAGACACCGCCTATTATACAGGTCCTGGATGGCAGGAAGCTTGGCCCCAGTGATGTACTGGGCCGTTCGCACTACAGAGTCCTGTAGCGCCTTACGGTCAGATGCCGAGCAGTTGCCATACCAGGTGGAAAGACCCCAGGTGGTGATGCAACCGGTCAGGATGCTCACGATGGTGCAGCTGTAGAACCGTTTGAGGATCTGGGGGCCCATTCCAAATATTTTCAGTCTCCTGAGGGGGAAAAGGTTTTGTCGTGCGCAATTCACGTCTATCTTGGTATGTTTGGACCATGATAGTTAGTTGGTGTGTGGACACCAAGGAACTTGAAACTCTCGACCCACTCCACTACAGCCCCGTCGATGTTAATGGGGGCCTGTAAGGCCCGCCTTTTCCAGTAGTCCATGATCAGCTCCTTTGTCTTGCTCACATTGAGGGAGAGGTTGTTGTCCTGGCACCACACTGTCAATTCTCTGGCCTCCTCTCTATAGGCAGTCTCATCATTGTCGGTGTTCAGGCATAACACTGTTGTGTCGTCAGCAAACTTAATGATGGTGTTGGAGTCGTGTTTGGCCACGCAGTCATGGGTGAACAAGGAATACAGGAGGGGACTAAGTACACACCCCTGAGGGGCCCCAGTGTTGCGTGGGGGACGTGTTGTTGCCTACTCTTCCCACCTGGGGTCGGCCCGTCAGGAAGACCAGGATCCAGTTGCAGAGGGATGTTTTTAGTCCCAGGGTCCTTAGCTTAGTGATGAGCTTTGTGGGCACTATGGTGTTGAACGCTGAGCTGTTGTCGATGAACAACTTTCTCACATAGGTGTTCCTTTTGTCCAGGTGGGAAAGGGCATGGTGGCGGGGGATTGAGATTGCATCATCTGTGGATCTGTTGGTGCGGTATGCGAATTGGAGTGGGTCTAGGGTGTCCGGGAGGATGCTGTTGATGAGAGTAGAGTTGGTTGAGAGCGGTTTTAGTGCCTGCTTCGCTTTGTGGTGGTAAATAGACGGCTCCGAATAATACAGATGATAACTCTTGGTAGATAGTGTGGTCGACAGCTTATCATAAGGGACTCTACCTCAGGCGAGCAATACCTCAAGACTTCTTTAATATTAGACATCGTGCACCAGCTGTTATTGACAAAAAGACACACACCCCCAACCCTCGTCTTACCAGGTGTAGCGTCTCTGTTCTGCCGGTGCATGGAAAATCCCGGTGAAACATAAGATGTTACAGTTTTTAATGTCCCGTTGGTAGGATAATCTTAATAGTAGGTCATCAATTTTATTTTCTGACGATTGCACGTTAGCAAGGAGAATGGAAGGCAATGGGAGTTTACTCGCTCACCTCCGGATTCTCAAAAGGGTGCCCAATCTGCGGCCTCTTTTCAGAATGTCTTTTCTTCACGCAAAAGGCGTGGATATGGGCCTGTTCCAGGGAAAGCAGGATATCCTTCTAGTCGGACTCGTTAAAGGAAAAAGTTTCTTCCAGTCCGCGGTGAGTAATCGCTTTTCTGATGTCCGAAGTTATTTTCGGTCATAAGAGACGGTAGCAGCAACAATATGTACACAATAAGATAAAAAATAAGTTACACAAACGCTTTTTTTTTTTTTAAACAAAATTGCACAATTGGTAGGGAGAAAGTAAAACGTCAGCCATGTTCAGTGTACCATGTATGCAGTCTATGTACAAGGTATGACAGCAAGCCATGTTTTTGTTTACCTGGCCACTGTTTCAAATGATAATTATTTTGCATTTGTGGCACAAAACCAAAGCATTGATTGCTGTCATACCTTGTCCATAGACTGCTTATATGGTAAGGAAACCAATATGTAATTTTGTAATTCAGATGAACTATCCCTTTAAGTCGGACCTACACAATATTTTTAATGAGAATTGATATATACTGTTTTAACAACCTATGTAGTTTTGTGGATAGGCGTGACAGTAGGATTTCATGTTTGTATAATGTTTCATGCATATTACACTGGAAATTGAATACAATTATATATATAACATCTTTACAGACAACAAATCTATTGTGTTATGAAAGACACATTTTAGTCAATAGGCTTCATATTTTGGTCTTAATCTTATAATCTTAACCAATAACCTTCATTTTATTGTTCATATTAAATCAACCCATTTTATTAAAAATATTACTAATAAATTGATAAAATTTGTTTGAAATAATCCCATGTTTGTCATTGGTTTCATTACATTCTAGAAAGCCTGAACTGTCATCTAAAATATAGGTAACACCTGTGACAAAAACGCAGCACAAGCTTTTTTTACATGTAATGTAGTGAAAATATACAATTATATTAAGCTGTCATTTATGTTGATTTATAATGTTAAGATGTTAACTAATATCTGACTATAAGCTAACATTTAAAAAAAGAATTACAATTTGTATAAGTTGGCTGTTCAAAAACCCACTATTTACATAGATTGACCCAGCTACCAAGCAACAAGATATGCCAAATAACAGCTTTAAAAACCCATTGAGGGCAAATAAATCAGATTTGACCGTTCAGACAGAAGTCGCATGGCCAGGAATCAGATTTGTATCTGACTTCAAACCACCCAATTCCATGTGAGAACATATTAGAATCAGATATGCAAAAAAAATGGTTGAGTCACTTCAAACTACCAATGTAAACAAGACTTTATATTCTTACGCAGAAAGACTCAGATGTAACAGATGTAATCGCTGCCAAATGGGCTTCGACTAAGTATTGACTCAGGGGTGTGAATACGTATGTAACTTAGATACTTCTGTATTTAATTTTCAATACATTTGCAAAAACATGTTTTAGCTTTGTCATTACGGGGTATCGTGTGTAGATGGGTGAGAAATCAATTTGATAAATGTTGAATTCAGGCTGTAACACAACAAAATGTGGAATAAGGGGTATGAATACTTTGTGTGATATTTCTGCATATTGATTTTCTAGCGTATGCAAATCTCTTGCATCTCAAATCTCTTTTGATATGTTGCCTTATAAAGACATAGGGCTTGCCTATAGGTGCACCACAGAGAAATCACATTCCATATACCTTCTTAGAGCTCATAATGCTATATTTTAACAATGTTTCCTGCTTTGACAGGCACTGTTTGACCTCTCACCTCTTCTGGCTCTGCAGTGGCGGCTGCCAGGCGACCTTGGTGGGCTAACTGGCTGTAGTCTACAGTCACCTGAGAGGCCAGGCCACCCAGCTCCTCTGGACATGTCACTGACTTAGTCATCTGTAGACAGTCAGAACAAGACCATAACATGAGATGTTAAAGAGTTTTGATAAAGAGTTATATAAATCTATAAGGACACATTACATATTCAGGGGGTAGTTGTTTGTGCTCACCATCTCCTGAGTTGTGATGGCGATGGCCTTGGAGTATTTTACCATGGTGGTCTGGTAATCCACAAAGGATCCTTCTGGTTCAGGGGGAGTGCCCTCATTTAACTGCAGAGGGAAAACCACAAGTCATTCAATATATTAACTTTAGCTACATATTGTACATTATCTACACATATGAATACCAACCATGCATGTACCACACATTTGAATAAATATTTTATTTATTCAATGAACTCTATGCATAAATATGTTGCAGAATGCAGATATCCACAAAAGGCCTGACGATGAGTTAGTTTCAATGCAGAAGTAGAACATGTAGAGACCAACATCTGATAGAAGCAATCAGGCAATCAAATATAATTCATTATTAGGAGCTCCATCATCAAGACTGACAGATCACAGTGGATGGAGAGTGACAGCCAGTAGATAAGTGACAGCTGTCAGCTCTGAGGCATGGAGTTGACACTTCCCATCCATCTCACTAATGAATGTCAGTTAGAGGGGCATGTTTTTCTGCCTGCCCACCGTGGAGGAAACATCTTAAAGCAGTAGGAGGAAATGTGTTAACAGCAGAGTTCTACTCCTGAGCTGCCTGGGGCCACAGTACACACGTGTACACGCATGCATGCACATATACAGTGGTTCTTCCTTTAAAATTATTGAGCTTATGCCGCGACAGTTTGTGGTAGATGGTGGTAAATTGCGTCATTCTGGCAACAATGGCTGACACTTAAATAATGTGCCATAAAATTCTGTGGCACCCCGCAAGCTGTGCTGCAGTACGCCACAACTTTTAAAGGAAGAACCACTGTACACACACACAACTATACAGTACGACACCCCCTACTGTATAGTACACCAGCCCCCACTCACCCTGCCCATGGCCTCAGCAATAGCCTCCACCATGCCTCCCACCATGCCGCCTTCGCTGGCAGCATCATTCAGCGTCACCATGATGTCGTCCACAGCCTCCTTCATCAGCTGGACAGCCTCTGCTATGGCGTCGTGGGTGTGGGCCGCCTGGACACGCAGTAAACCCACCAGACCACCGTGAAACTCAAAGATCTTCATCATAACAATATACATGGCGATGCACACGACAATAAACAAGATATATTGTAGAATGAGGTGCACAGAAATCCATACTAATTTAGTACTGCTCCATTGCTCCAACATGGCTTTTCTGCCCAGTAACATTACCTTAGGATTTCCACCTCCCTCCTTGGCTGCGTAGAGCATCTGCAGGGCGGACTCTGACAGGGTCTTAGTCTGGTCCAGGATGTTCATCTGCTGCTGTTGGTCCATGATCTTAGAAGCCAGGCCAACAGACGCCACAATCATTGGCTCAAAGTAGCTGGCCAGCTGGGTCACCTGGGAGAGACAGTATCATGTAACAGTATAAAACACAGATTGGATAATTGGAGTGGATCTAGGAAACAGGAATTTCTCCCTATAGGGCAGTGGTCACCAACTGGTCGATCGCCATCTTCAAGGAATTCCTAGTCGATCACCAAACATTTCTGTAGAAATGCCAACGAAAAGGCTGTGATAAAGGCGTGTGTATTTTATTCGTGTTGTGCTGTTGTTGGTAGGTGCACTTGATTTAGAAGCCCTGCCAACCAGGTAAGCAAAGTGTTCCCATTTTGAACCATTTCATTTGTCTGAAAAGACAAACTCCTAAGTACACTGCTCAAAAAAATAAAGAAAACACTAAAATAACACATCCTAGATCTGAATGAATGAAATATTCTTATTAAATACTTTTTTCTTTCCATAGTTGAATGTGCTGACAACAAAATCACACAGAAATTATCAATTTGTGTGATTGACTTGGAGTTACATTGTGTTGTTTAAGTGTTCCCTTTATTTTTTTGAGCAGTGTATATAAGATTCAATAACTTTTAAAACCATGACTGCAGAGAGACTGTCAAAGAATACAGCAAAGAGCTGTTGTTTTTATGAGTGAGTTCATGTTGAAGTTTTTATTCAGCACTGTGAACACAATTTTTAATCAACACTATTACAAAATATAAAACGTGCTTCTCCCTACTTCCACTCGCGCTGCAATGAATGAGTAGCCAAGTGTATCGATAGCCCTGCACTTTTATTATTAGCAGCTTGTCGTGTCTATTTGAATTTTGAGGAATATTTCACTTTCTCTAGCCACAGGAACAACATAAATGTGTGCATGAAGCAGATGCAGTGCTACTCGAGTTTCACCATCAGGTGGAAGATGGTATTCCCTCTCTCTGGTTAGTCTCACTGGGGGAAAGGAAGTAGAGCCTCTGCTGAGACTAACAACTGGGAACTCGGAAATCTCCAACTTCTGACAACAGTGTGTTCAAGACAACTGGGAACTCAGGAAAAAACGAGTTATGACTAGGATTTTTTGGGGGGCATGGTCATCCAACTCAGAATTCCAAGTCAGAAACTCTGGCATCTTTCCAGACCCCCGGCTTTCAGACCTGAAGATCACTGACGTCATGATTTGACTTAGTCCCCCCCCCAGAGTTCCCAGTTGTCTTGAAAGCACCATGACCATCAGATGCAGGTACCATCAGTCCAGTAAAATAAGAAAGCAAATTATTTAAATTTATGCTTGCAAGTGCTACACCGACTGATCTATTTTGTAATCAAAGCTTGAGTTTTGAAATAGAATATGGTTTGAGAGGAACAATATTGGCAGGCAAGGCATATAGCTAACATGCTGTGATAATATATTAGGCATACTGCACAAACCTCATTCCTACAGAACAATTTTTATTAGGTTCATGTAAAAAATCTTGGCTTGTGAAAGTGATCTTAACTCAGAAAAGGTTGGTTACCACTGCTATAGGGGAATGGTCGTAGCTGAGTACCTTGTGCCCTAGCTGGGCAGCTTCACCCCTGGCTGCAGTATTGATGGGATCGATGAGATGTCCAATCTCCTGCACCGACGATGTCAACTGTTCTTGCAAAGCCTAGGGGAGTGGCAAAGAATTATGAAGTGGAAACTGAAAAGTAAAGCTCAAGAAACCAATTATATTGACCATTTGAACTTACTTCTAAAGAGATGTCATCCCTACATCCCTGTAGGCTCTGGCCGACAGCAGCTAGAGAAGCCTGCTCGATGTCCCGGATACACTTGTTGATGTTATCAATGGAGTAGTCACACTCCCTCTGCCCTGGCGCCTTGTCCCTAACAATATCATGATACATAGGAACAAGGCATTACTTTTACAAGCAGGTTATGAATGCAGCATCACAGTTAGGGTTACAAAGGGAGGGTATATTACTGGAAATCAGTAAACTACCAGAATATTGGTACTGTATCTTTCAAGGATTTTATGTAAGTTATCACAAGACATCTAGTGGCCCTTTTGGGTACTTCAGATTATCACACGTGTCTAATTATCTCTGGCACCGTGTGGCGTTATCACATGTAAAATATATGAAACAATTAAATAAGATAATAAAAAAAAAAAACATTTGATGACAACGCTGTAAAACATTATCCTAAATATAAACCATCAACTTAGTGAATACCATTGGTGTTAAATAGGAGGGTTTCAGCATGAAATAACCTTTATTTATTTATTATTTTATTTTTTTACACACACCTTTATTTGTTTTACTATGTCAATATGTATTTGTTGTCAATGTTTCAGCATCAAACCGGTGGCAGTAGTTGGAAGAGTTGCAGAATTAATTGAAAATAATACCATTGCTGATTAAATGCTTTTTCATTAATTATTTTCTCTTGAACCATATGGTCTATCTACTAGAAACTCATGGACAATATGGATACAGATATATCAAATTTATACTATATATGAATACATTTTAAAAAAGTTATTCAAGTATAAATGACCAAAGTTACCATAGATGTTCAGTTACTTATCAAAATAACCAAAGATATATTAAATTAACGGTAGCTTTGCAACCCTAATCATGATACATATGTGAACAGTTTCAGGAAACTAGGCGTATGTCATGGGTCACTACTTCACACGAGAGCCATTTGAACGTAATAATTTAAAAGAAAAATCAAAATGCGCTCTTTGGTCAGAAATGCCTTCTGGAACATGTGAACTTTCATGTGCCTTAATAACAAACTTGTTAAATTACGAGCCTTGTTGGTTTAGCCACAGAAAAAACAGCAACCATCCCGCTAGTCATGATTGTCTGAGATAATGAGTGGGCTGGACATGCCGAGAGATGAGTTTGGATTGGCCTGTCATATAGCATGCTTCTCTCTATTTGAGCTAGTTAGTATTTGTAGGTAATCCTGTCTAACGCGGCTTAAAAAATATATATTGCTCAGTAGAACTGCATCAGTGTTGCTCTCCACTTTCTGGAGGACCGGGTTTAGAAATCAGTGCAATTATGACATCTTAGAAGATGGAGAAAACACCTGTCTCTAGATTACATCTTCAAACTAAGGGCAACCATGGCATCCGTAACAGGGAGAAACATCCAACCATTATGTATACGGGCAAGATAGTCTAGCTAGATACATTTTCAGATATTACACATTTCTAATTTTGACAAAGACATTTTCAAGTTAAAGTGTACTGTTAGCTAGTTGGCTAGCGTTAGCTGGCTGGCTTGCTAGCTAACGTTACATGTATAATCTTATTATTCGTATCTCAGAGCCATTTGCTTTGCTTGTTATAGCCTAATGTTAGCTAGCTAGCTAACATTGAACCTGGATGGTTAGCTACCTGCAGATTCATGCAAGGTAGTAACATCATGAGTTGTGATTATGGCTAATTGTTTAGCTAGCTACATGTCTTAACAAAAGACTCCACTATGCAAGTGTCCATTTTAATAGAATGTCACTGCGACAACTGTTAGCCAGTTAGCTTGGGTGCTTGACTGCTGCTGTTAGGACAGAACGCTTGGATCAACCCTTAGAGATTTGTGGAGCTGAAGCTGAAGAGGGTGTGAACGATGCTGAATGGGTGTAGACAAAGAAGAGCTCTCCAGTAGGTACCAAATATTCAAAGGCCATTTTCTCAAAAGTGAGGTTAAAAGTTTATCAACTTTCAAAGCAGAATTACTTTCTCATTGTTCCTCAAATGCAGTGTTTGATGTACCATTGTGTAGCTCTGTGTCTCTGTTTTTATCCAATGTAAAAAACACAATTTCAAATGTTGCTACATAAGACCGAATCAAGGCATATGAACAAGGCAGTACTTCTACAAGCAGGTTATCAATGCAGTTTTACAGGACCTCAAAGAAGGGAAATCATGTAGCACATTCGGAAAGTTCAGACCCCTTGACTTTCTCCACATTTTGCTACATTAAAGCCTTATTCTAAAATGGATTAGATCTGTGCCTTGACACAATCCTGCCTCGGAGATCTACGGACAATTCCTTCAACCTCATGGCATGGTTTTTGATCTAACATGCACTGTCAACTGTGGGACCTTATATAGACGGGTGTGTGGCTTTCCAAATCATGTACAATCATTTGAATTGACCACAGGTGGACTCCAACCAAGTTGTAGAAACATTTCAGGGATGATCAATGGAAACAGGATGCACCTGAGCTCGAATTTGAGTCTTATAGCAAAGGGTCCGAATAATTAAATATGTTATTTCTGTTTTTTATTTTTAATACATTTGCAAAAATGTCTAAAAACCCGTTTTTTCTTTGTCATTATGGGGTATTTTGTATAAATTGACAAGGAAAATGTTTATTTAATACTTTTTAGAATAAGGCTGTAACGTAACAATGTGGAAAAAGTCAAGGGGTCTGAATACTTTACGAATGCACTGTATACTACACAGTAGGTGCATGTTTTGCAAACATGGTCTCTAGAAATTGACCAGATGCAACATGTGCTTGAGCTGAGGGGCAATTTACTGTGTGTGTGAGTGTGTGTGAGATAATGAAGAGAGAATCCTCAATTCATAACAGCAGGAGGGACTTTCTCAGTATAAGAAAGCTGTGTAAGCAGCACCAGCAGCACAGCAGATCCTCCACGGAACTCTACCTATTCATCTTTATAATTCCCTAGAGCGTTCCTTTTCATAATACATGGGAGGTGGAAACCCAGCCACCATAAATTACCATGACAATGCACTGCTCAGTCGAACCGACACATACCCAGAGCTAGCTGAACTCCCCCCTCGGCCTCAACATAATAATATCCAGAGCACCATAGTTTAAAACCAGAGGGGTTAGTGCTGACCTGATGGAGGTGATGAGGCTCTTGATGGAGTCGGAGACGGTGCGGGAGTGCCCAGCCAGGATGGACCAGGTGGGCGGGTCTTTGGGGTTGATGATGAGTGAGCGGGCGGTCTCCAGGAGCAGGGTGGAGCTGTCCAGCATGGAGCGGGCTGAACGCACAATGGGCTCCTGGGCTGCTGAGCCCTGGACATGGAAGAGAGGGTGGGAGGGTAGGACAGTGGAGTTGATAGAATATCTTTAACCTGTGTTGTTCTAACTAACAGAACAGCTCAATAGCAACATACTACACAGCTGTCCCTGATCTCTTATTATTCAGCCCAACTTCTGAAGGATCAAAGGTGTAATCAGAGCCGCGTATCACAGGGGGGATGAGATTAGAGATCCAGCTTTACACGGAGACGCAGAGGCACACCTTCAGTCTTTAAGATGCCAGCCAAAGCCTCCCTCGACAATTAGATTAACAAGCTGAAGATTAGAGCAGCTGTGCTGCGAGAGAGCGGTTAAACACTGCCCTCCAACATATTACAGTCATAAAGCTTTTAGGGCTGTGTGAGGACTCTTTCTGCTAGACTGTAACATAAAATATACAACATTTCTCCTTGAGCCACATCAAATAAACTAGAGAGAAATGGTATATCAAACCAATTCCCCCAGCTTTCCTGGAGAAACAACTCTGTGCTGGCTCTATATTTGAGGTTCTATTTCAAGAGGCTTGAATGCCGTAGTTACCAATGCATTCATGGAATCTGTAGGGGTAGCTTTGCCGTTTCATATATGAGGAAGCAGACAAATAAAACAATGTGACAATATATGCTAAAGAAACCTTGTAGGAGATAAAAAATTGTCCTCTGAGCAAGAACAGCATTTTCATTTTCATACATTTTCATTGAAGAGCTTACATACAGATCCCTTGAATTTTTACACATTTTGTTACGTTACAGCCTTATTCTAAAAATAATTTAATTGTTTTTTCCCCCTCATCAAAATACACACAATAACCCATAACGACAAAGCAAAAACAAATTTTTAGAAATATTTGCAAATTGTAAAAAAAAAAAATATATATTTACGTAAGTATTCAGACCCTTTACTCAGTACTTTGTTGAAGCACCTTTGGCAGCGAATACAGCCTCAAGTCTTCTTGGGTATGACGCTACAAGCTTGGCACACCTGTATTTGGGGAGTTTCTCCCATTCTTCTCTGCAGATCCTCTCAAGCTCTGCACAGCTATTTTCAGGTCTCTCCTGAGCTCTACCCTTCCCTGACCATTGCTCCTCCCCCAATTGCTCCCTTTGGCCAGGCAGCCAGCTCTAGGAACTTCCATTTAAGAATGGAGCCCACTGTGTTCTTGGGGACCTTCAATGCTACAGAAATGTTTTGGTACCCTTCCCCAGATCTGTGCCTCGACACAATCCTGTCACGAAGCTCTACAGACAATTCCTTCGACCTCATGGCTTGTTTTTTTTTATATAGACAGGTATGTGCCTTTCCAAATCATGTCAGCACAGGTGGACTCCAATCAAGTTGTAGAAACATCTCAAGGATGATCAATGGAAACAGGATGCACCTGAGCTCAATTTCGAGTATCATAGCAAAGGGTCTGAATACTGATGTATTTGTATTTATTATGGATCCCCATGTAAATAAGGTATTTCTGTTTTTTATTTTTAATACATTTGAAAAATGTCTAAATACCTGTTTTCGCTTTGTCATTATGGGGCATTGTGTGTAGATTGATGAGGAAAATGTTTATTTAATCAATTTTAGAATAAGGCTGTAACGTAACACAATGTGGAAAAAGTCAAGGGGTCTGAATACTTTCCGAATGCACTGTATCGCACAATACAAAAGTCACCCCCTGAACAAGCAGCTATACGAACCTCATTGCTGATCTGTGCAGGGATACTAGCAAACTCTGGGTTGGAGGCAAATGTGGATAGATTCTCTACAGCCTCGATGAGTGGAGTTGTAGCAACACGGCACCTGTCTCTGTTCTCCTCTGAGAAGTCACCATCCAAGGCCTGGAAGAAAATAACAGGACATGCCCTAAGCCCCCCATACTCAACTGGTGGACCAGATCCAGACCCAGAACGGGGTCAATACGGGACGCAGGTCTGGGAAAAAATGTCAATAATTTTTAAATAATAATAATTTACTAGGTCAGGCTTTGACCTCGGTATCATATAAACACACATAAGACATGGAAGAATGGGTAGAATTGCAGGAAATTAGCTTTAAATGAGAAAAATATATATCTCTGCTCATTGCAAAATGTGTAGAATTGCGAGAAATTAGCTTTAAAGCTGCAAAATGTTCTCTCTGCCAACAAGAGGGGTGTGAACAGTTTGGGGTCACATGGGTTACGAGGTGGGGGTTTGTTACTATGCCGATAAATGTAATTACCCATCTGGACCTTTGCCACCTAGGAAATTTGTGTCACCGGACCTTCTCAAATAGTACTTGAGTACCCCTGCCCTAAGCCAACACCCCAATGCAGATACACAAAAGACATATTTCTTCATTACTAATGATATAACTATTTTAATTGAAAACAGAGAACATTAATTAATCTAGTGTTGCTGAAGGTACAGAGGACAAGAATCCCATTTATGAGTGGACCATGGCAGAGAGTACACATACCTTTATAGTTTTGACAAGGTTGGCCGTGGTGTTTGCAACTTCTTTGGCAGACTGAACAAAGTGTCTCCTGGCCACAGGGTTGGATGTCTTGGACGAGGCCAGGCGGCAGGCATTGCAAAGAGCTGAGGTATGCTTGGCTACAATTGTTGCTGCGGACAGAACCTAACAAACAGCCAAACACACAAACAAACGACAAACAAAGCAGTATAAACATGGGACATTTCTCTAACGAGGCATATGGTGAGAAGACGTTTGATGTTATGTTGACGTTCACATTTACCAAGTAACTATTCGTATAATAGACTAAATATGTCAACAAATGTCCCTGTATGTGTCCCACTACATCGGTCTTCTCACCTGAGAAGGGCTGCTGGCAGGGTCCACCAGGTTTTGACAGGCCATCTGAATAGCCTGGTTGGCCCGGGCAAACTGGATGGGATCCACCAGCCCCTCATGACCCGATTGGCTGTTTGGATCAGACACACCCACCAGGTAGGAGGCCTGCAGTGTGGAGAGAAGGAAAAAGAGAAAAGAGGAATGACACATAGCTTTCTTTTCTGCTAAGGAGAAATATTATATTATTAAACATGAACAGAGGGTGAGAGGAATGCTCATTGCTTAGTTTCTGCTTTAGAGAGACAGCTAGCTGTTGTTATTAAACATGAACAGCGGGTGAGAGGAATGCTCATGGCTTAGTTTCTGCTTTAGAGAGACAGCTAGCTGCTGTTATTAAACATGAACAGCGGGTGAGAGGAATGCTCATGGCTTAGTTTCTGCTTTAGAGAGACAGCTAGCTGCTGTTATTAAACATGAACAGCGGGTGAGAGGAATGCTCATGGCTTAGTTTCTGCTTTAGAGAGACACGTAGCTGCTGTTATTAAACATGAACAGCGGGTGAGAGGAATGCTCATGGCTTAGTTTCTGCTTTAGAGAGACAGCTAGCTGCTGTTATTAAACATGAACAGCGGGTGAGAGGAATGCTCATGGCTTAGTTTCTGCTTTAGAGAGACAGCTAGCTGCTGTTATTAAACATGAACAGCGGGTGAGAGGAATGCTCATGGCTTAGTTTCTGCTTTAGAGAGACAGCTAGCTGCTGTTATTAAACATGAACAGCGGGTGAGAGGAATGCTCATGGCTTAGTTTCTGCTTTAGAGAGACAGCTAGCTGCTGTTATTAAACATGAACAGAGGGTGAGAGGAATGCTCATTGCTTAGTTTCTGCTTTAGAGACAGCTAGCTGCTGTTATAAACATGAACAGAGGGTGAGAGGAATGCTCATGGCTTAGTTTCTGCTTTAGAGAGACAGCTAGCTGTTGTTATTAAACATGAACAGAGGGTGAGAGGAATGCTCATGGCTTAGTTTCTGCTTTAGAGACAGCTAGCTGCTGTTATTAAACATGAACAGAGGGTGAGAGGAATGCTCATGGCTTAGTTTCTGCTTTAGAGACAGCTAGCTGCTGTTATTAAACATGAACAGAGGGTGAGAGGAATGCTCATGGCTTAGTTTCTGCTTTAGAGAGACAGCTAGCTGCTGTTATTAAACATGAACAGAGGGTGAGAGGAATGCTCATGGCTTAGTTTCTGCTTTAGAGAGACAGCTAGCTGCTGTTATTAAACATGAACAGCGGGTGAGAGGAATGCTCATGGCTTAGTTTCTGCTTTAGAGACAGCTAGCTGCTGTTATTAAATATGAATAGCGGGTGAGAGGAATGCTCATAGCTTAGTTTCTGCTTTAGAGAGACAGCTAGCTGCTGTAATTAAATATGAATAGCGGGTGAGAGGAATGCTCATGGCTTAGTTTCTGCTTTATAGAGACAGCTAGCTGCTGTTATTAAATATGAATAGCGGGTGAGAGGAATGCTCATGGCTTAGTTTCTGCTTTAGAGAGACAGCTAGCTGCTGTTATTAAACATGAACAGAGGTTTAGAGCTGATAGAGACGGTTGGTTGTGTGCCAGACCCAGGCCCAGGGCTGATAGCAGGAAGGAGTGGGAGGGAGGCTGGGAGCTCCAGGCAGTCCGTCAGTGCTAGGTTGGGATCTCACCTGTCCAGCCGCCTCCGTCAACCCACACAGGGCCTTGGACGCCACTCCCACGCAATGCCCAAACGCTGGCACGTCGCCCGTCTTACAGTGCTGGGAAATCCCCGCCATGGACTCTCCAAGAACCTGCACATGGAGAAATGGAAATAAACTGTAAGATTACCTCTTCAGCTGTCTATCACATTACATATCACTGCCATTTAAAGTCTATGGTGCATGTGATTGTTTTGTAAGGCTTCACCTTTGAGTTCTCCATGACACTCTCGATGCAGTCAAAGTAGGAGAGCTCACTGACAGGCTCACTGGGGTTGTCCAGCAATCCTCTCACAGCCTGTACACAGCGGGAGAGGGGCTCAACAATAAGGACAGCACAAACTACTTTACCAATCTGATACCCAGTGTTGGGGCAGTAAAATGTATGCTATATGAAAAACAAGTCCAACTGTTTTTAATCTGACTGTTTTGAAGCCATGTTAATCTTTAACTTATAGAGGGTTGTCATGTCGCCAAACATTATTACTTGGTCATTACTTGGAGAAGAAACCACAGATCTGTTAGTTACATAACAGTATCATTAGTGTTACTCAAGGGGAATAAATGAATGGCGACTGTCATTAAATGTTGAGCAGGCTCTGTTGATGGATGGATAAAGACAGAGACAGGTAACTATTTTCAGAGCGGGTGAAGAGGAGGGGACATGGGCTGAAGGGACTCAAGGCACAGAGGAAGTAAACGACTTGGTCATTATTTCCCATAGAGACAGAGCACTGCTGTGCATACAATAATGTCAACACAGAAACCCACAGCAACATGCATCTCATTCAGACATTAAATATCATCCCATTTCATCCATCATGAATGATATGTACTGGTAAAACATTGCTTTGTCAGAAAAAAAAGGAAAAAAACATTTTACATCAAAACTCTTTATTTTGTCTAGACTGAAATAAACATTATCTAGCCTGAACATAAAAAGGTCTGTGTAGTGTTTGGTAAAAAGGCTACCTCCAATTCTCTCAGAGCGTTGTCACACTCCTTCTGGCCCGGTGCCTGCTGGGTACACAGTGTGATGAGCTGGTTAATACTCTCTGTCACCGTTCTGAAACACAAGGGCAGCAGCACAGGGCTTTTTAGCTCTCACATCTCTTTCCACATGTACACACTCTCAGCCCTTTACTTTACACACGCATGGCAGAGCCCATTGCCCCTATCTCCCTGTGACAATCTAACACTGCACAGGAGTGTTGAGGCCGCGCTCAGCCTCAGTGATCACAGACAAGCTCCAGCCACAGCTTCCATCCATCTGCCGAATTAAAGACAGGGAAGTCAGTCAGGCTAAAAGCCCAGTGCGGTCAGCTGCCTGCCATGTCTCCAGCAGAGGGATTCTACCCTACTATCTCTGTCTATCTCTCAGTCTAGCAGCATGCTGTGAGGAGGGCCATACAACCACAGTCACAGCAGAGATGTTTCAGTACATGGGAATGTACCATGGGTGGCTTTGATTGGAAACTGGATCAGAATGGCTCTGAATATTGAGTATGTTTTTTATTCTAACTATCTAACTATAGCCACTTCTTACACTCTTACTTTGTGCAAACGTAGACCGTCCTTATACTCGCTAGCTTGTGACATCCTTACACAATGCCATTCAACTCCATATTGAGTGGCCTCACCTTGCAGCAGCAGCTAACAGGTTCTTGGCGTTAGCTGCTCCAGGATCCACTGACAGGGACTTGGCTGCCAGAAGGAGCTTGCTGGATGCCATGGAGATGTTCTTCAGGTTGCCAATCACTTCGATTTGGTCCTCTTGGCACTACAAAGACAACGTCACAATACAACTCAGCTGTCCCTTCAAGAAAAATGTGATGACATTTTTTTTGAGACACCTCTTTCCAGGAAAATGAAACTGTACTTATTGCCACACGGTCACACCGTCTATGCTCTCGAATGGCCTATGGAATTGACATCAGGTGAACCGTGTTCCCCAGCTCAGACAGCCAATTACCTTTCAACCGGATTAAGGCCTGTGTGTCATGCTACATCAACTGCACTCACACGATCTATCCAAATTAATTAGCAAAATAACCAGAACAAGATCATCAAAGATCTCCTTATGTCTGACTGTGTTAGTGCTCTCGGGGATAATCATGTACCTAAGTGAATTAGATGGAAAGGTCTAATTAACGAATACATCTAAATAGCTTAAGTGCTCAAGTGACAGAAAATTTTGAAATCACTCAACATTTGACTACCTCAGAGGCATTTTCATTTTCCTATTTAACCTAAACTGTCTACCAACCGTATAATCAGGCATCGTAACATTTATCCACATTTATTTCACAGGGAGATGAATCAGATATATGGGGCTGTTGGGATCTTCTACAGTTAATGATACCTACTTGAGTGTGTCCGGCCATCTCAATGCCAGTGTCCAAGAACTCATCAAAGTCCTCGCTGAATTTCCCAGAAGCCATGGCCAGCTGGCTGCTGGTACCCCGGGAGGAGTGGACCACGTCCCCTGCGGAGTGGTTGAGCTCAGCTGCAGTATGGTTTAGCTCACTCTGAGCCTCCTGGAAGGACTTACTGCATGTAGGGAGCTGGAGACACACAGAAGAGAAACAACTGTAGGCCTCAGTCCTCCTTCTCACTATGAGTACATACTGTAAGCACTCATTATCAGTATAATTTGTAACATTAAAGGCCCAGTCAAGTCAACAACGTGATTGTCGGGGACTCCTGAGTGGCGCAGCGGTCTAAGGCACTACATCGCAGTGCTTGAGGTGTCACTACAGACCCTGGTTCGATCCCAGGCTGTGTTGCAGCAGGCCGCGACCGGGAGACCCATGAGGCGGCGCACAATTAGCCTAGCATCGTCCGGGTTAGGGGAGGGTTTGGCCGGCTGGGATGTCCTTATCCCATCGCACTCTAGCGACTCCTTGTGGCGGGCCGGGCGCATGCACGCTGACTTCGGTCGCCAGTTGTATGGTGTGTCCTCTGACACAATGGTGTGGCTGGCTTCTGGGTTAAGCGAACATGGCTCTTGACCTTCGCCTCTCCCGAGTATGTACGGGAGTTGCAGCGATGTGACAAGACTTTCAATACCAATTGGATATCACAAAATATTTTTTTAAGTTTTAAAAATAAATAAACGTGATTTTCCTGTGTTTGAGGGCTTGGGTTAAATGCGGAAGACACATTTTGTTTGAATGCATTCAGTTGTGAATATATATTTCCACAATATGAGGTTGGAAGGAAAGGAAAGAGGAAAGCCCATAAAATTTTCAGAGACTCCAGTCGCCCAAGTCATAGACTGTTTTCTCTGCTACCGCATGGCAAGCGGTACCGGAGCGCCAATTCTAGGACCAAAAGGCTCCTTAACAGCTTCTACCCTCAAGCCATAAGACTGCTGAACAATTAATCAAATGGCCACCGGACTATTACATTGACCCCCACACTCCATTTGTTTTGTACACTGCTGTTACTCGCTGTTTATTATCTATGCATAGTCACTTCACCCCTACCTACATGTACAAATTATCTCAACTAACCTGCACCCCCGCACACTGACTCGGTACCCATACCCCCTGTATATAGCCTCGTTATGTTGTTATTGTGTTACTTTTTATTATCATTTACTTTAGTTTATTTGGTCAATCTTTTCTTAACTCTTTCTTGAACTGCACTGTTGGTTAAGGGCTTGTAAGTAAGCATTTCACGGTAAGGTCTACACTTGTTGTATTCGGCACATGTGACAAATAAAGTTTGATTTAAATAACACTGTGAAATTGTGAAAAATATGATAATGACCTTTTAGTTTAAGAGCATTTGAAAAGACCGCTTGACATTTAAGCCTGTTTTGCTGGGATGGTGTTCTGGCCTGCCTCATTAGTTAAAAGACCAATAAGAAAGACCGTTCCAAACCTCTCTGCCAATAACAGCTAGTTTTCAGTTTCCCCCTACCCACTCAAACCACTCCCAGACAGTCCTAGCAACATCTTTGCTTGAGAAATGTATCTTCGCTAAGAAGCTATTTTTGTTTCTTTTTGACCATTTTAATTAAAAACAATACTTGAAAACAGGCACTTAATTGTTACCGAGAAATAAATAAAAATGGCTGCAGATCATAATCCACATGTACAGATGATACAGATGATTAATGACTCCAGTAATGAATAGAAAATGTGTGTTAAGGACAGAATTGCCATGCTCTTCTACAACCCCTTATATTTAAGGTTGTGTATAAGACATCAACCCTCCAAACTGCAGCCTCGCGCATCTGGCAGCAGGACTCACAGTGTCCACTAGCAGTTTCTTGCTGGCCTCTCCGATGCTCCTCAGGGCCATGTCCACATCCTTCTGGCCAGGTAGGCAGTTGACACAGTTATTCAGAGAGTGGGACACTGCCCTGGCCACCTGAAACACAGCACAGATAAGCCTGTCAGTATGCTGATATTACAGATTCTAACAATTTTCCACAGTACTTGGGCACAGCTATGAAAAGGAAAAACATCTCAAATGCAAATCAGCCTGCAAGCGGAGAACGGCAATCCATGTCACTAATTTATGCTACTGTCACAGACATATGCCAACCAATATGTTTATCTCCCAAAGGGCCCTGCTGCAAATAAGCAGTTTTCCGGCAGCTAGCGTTCCTGTGAGAGGATTGCTAAGCAGGAGACAGAGGAAAGAAAATGGCAACACTTAAAGCAGATAATTGTTATGGAGAGTAGCAGTGTTTACAAATCGGTTATCAGCCAGAAAGCAGAGGAGAGGAAAGAGCCTGACAGAAAACACTGTGCTTGGAACACGAACCCAATTGTCTAGGAGTAAGATGTCAATACAGTCAGTCAGCAAGTTCCTCACCTGTGCTAGCCTTTGCTGACTCTCTGTGTCACCTGGGGAGACCAGGGCCTGGTGGGCCTCATGGATGAGCATGGCAGATCCCTCCATGACGTACTGGGCAGAATCCAACATGGCCGCCGCAGATTGGGGTTCCTTGGTGCTGGCCGCCACACCTCTGGCTGCCTGGGCCAATGTCCTCAAGGTCTGGGCCGTCTCCCTGGCAGCTACGCCTACACACAACAGACAGACAGACGTGGAAGGAAGTGGAAGTGTTGGAGTTGGAATAACAAAGCTAGTCCAGGAAATAATGATGGAAAACCTGGTGTCAACGTCCCACTGTGCCTCATTATTGTTCTTTAAGATGGAGCTAAACAACCTACTCTGCCTCTGGCTAGCTACATCATGATTTATTCACTAGCCAAACTCCAAGCTGAATCCTACCTCATTTCAATCTCATTATCCCTTCACTAAATATGTCCTTACACAAAAATATGTACATACACACATTCAGGGGTGCAGCTTTAGTGCTCAGAATGAATAGAAAGAGTTGTTGGTAATGTGTAACTGAACAGTTGGAACAGCACGGTGAGCCCAACCTAAAGCACCCCTGTTGTTAAAACAAATGAGTTAGATAGGAGAACGAGGCACCATGTGGGATTGGGGCTTTACTTATTACACACAAAGCAGAGATGAGGGAATGCAGCAAATCGCATCAAATTGCATTATCCAGCCGAGTGGAGCCCATTGCTGATGGAATGTTAAATCTAGTGAAAATAAGATGAATGAGAGAGAGAGAGAGTAGCACCCTGAGCCCCAGCTTGAAGCAGCCTAGCCTGGGAGGGCAGGAGAAGCCATTGTCAGAACACACTATTCAAAAATGTGTCTTTATCAATTCTCCTGAGAGACTAAATGGAGCTACAATGGAGGCTAAAGAAAATGCCCGGCTTTGCAGCAGAACCCAATCGGGTTTATTCCTCCCTCATAGGCAATAGTGATAACATCAAGAAATCAAGAAATGAATTACACTTGTGCATCTACTGGTGGAGGGAAAGTGAATGCCTGTCAGGGTATCTGCGGCCTACTTTATCCTCTTTCACCCCACTTGGTAGAGCTTTACTGGGACCCTTTAGCTGATCGACACATAGTATTAGATGATATTAGGAACAGTTTGCACTATCTAACCAAAATCCCAGAAACGAATGAGTCTACACAGACACTCAAAGAAGTCTGCCTTGAGTTTAGGTAAACATTTCTCTTGTACTGCTCAATCATTTGCAGTGCACTCTCTCTCTGTTTGAACTCCTACCTGTGTAGTGCTCATTGCCCTGGGCAGCACAGGTCAGCAGCTGAGCCATGGAGGAGCCAACAGCCTTGGAGGTACTACCCAGGTCCTGGGCACACTTCTCTAGCTGTAGGGATGACACATGAGCACAATGTCACGCCTTCTCACACATCTGCAGATTTGCTTTGCATGATTGGCGCAAATCACTGTATTCCAAATGCTCTATAATGGATTTGGTTATGCTAATGTTCTGACCGATTCCCCAGGAAGTGGTTTGAGCTGCCCATCGTGTGCAGCCATCCTGGCATCTTGAAGCTCACTCCTCAGAGTTTGGACAGCATTGAGGGCATAGTCTATCTCCAGTGGGCCACAGGCTTCATGGGCCTGCAGAAGCACACAGACACAAACCTTTCTCACACAGTCCAGAGGATGTCTGAGCTGTATGAAAACATGACCTTCAGTAGCTGTAGATAGGGGGTTAAAGGACTTACCTTTTGGGTGGCTGTTCGCAACTCAGCTAGGCAGGTGGCCAGGTTCTTGGCACATTGTCCAAGTTGCATCGCTGCAGCCTGGTCTGTCACTGTGGGGACGGTTGACTTTGCAGACGTCACCATCTTACTGCCAGGCTGTAGGAAGCTCTGGCTGGCCATGATGAGCGCTAGCTGGGAACTGAGCTCCTCTGGCTGGGCCTGGTTACTCCTCATCCCCTGGAGCAGCTGAGGGATGTGGTCTGCCACTGCCTACAAGTACACATATCATTTGATTAAACCAATGTAATGAAATCGGCAATATAAATGCTGCCAATATAGCAACCGGCTAGTGATAGTATTGGTTCAATACTGTACAAACGTAGGATCTTAATTTGATCAATCTTTAGTTGCTGAGAATTTTTCCGCAATGCATGAAATGCAGATGAGCTTCGTGATTCACATAAAGTAACTGAAAACCCATACTAACACCCAATTATATTAACAGTATTGCACTTTTCATGTAGCCTAATAGCTAATAGTCTAACCACCGATCAGGCAACATTATGGACTAAACGTTCAAATCCTGTTGCTTCAGGATTATTTTGCTATGACAATAAGTCAAATTAAGATCCTACATCTGTAGGTATTTCATCAGAGTGATCCAAGAGTGATCTTGTTTGCTGTGGGTCAATATTACTGTACCTTGCAGCTGTGTACTAGTTGTTGATGAGAGGCAGTGTTCTTATTGGATGCAGCAGCGTTCTGGGCAGCTGCGATGGTCTGAGTAGCAGCAGCTGCAGCCTGCTTCGCAGCAATCTGTTCCAGAAACAGAGAGATATATTGACAGAGGTTTATTGTGGGTAAATGGCTTACATCAGATAAATAGATGAGGGTAGTGTACTACTTGTATACAGTATCAGATTGAGCTTCTCAGAAAGATCAAACTAAATAGGGGCGGTCACAAACTAAGCTAAAGAGTTATTTCAGAATTTCCCAGTGGACATCGCCACCTGACAAAAAAGAAAGACTTTTTGTGGAATCCAAGTCATTTAACCTTTCATACTACTGTATTTTAGGACGAGTACCACATTGTCTCAACATGCAATGTTGACAATTCATAAAATACATAAGCACTGTATAATACGTGTTGTCTACTTCCATTAATCCACAGAGGTGACTTCCTTTGAAGTGTAAACAAAATGGAATGTGGCAAGAGGAAAAACATTCCAAGTTTTGTGGGCAGAAGGATGGAGGATGAAACAAGAACCTGAACAACAATGCTTTCTTTGTCCTGGGGAAAACAAACAGACAGCACAACGTAAAACGCAAGAGGAGAGGATGGAGATGAGTGGTGGAGACAGAGAGAGAGCGAGAGAGAGCACAGCATGCTGGGAAGAAAACAACACAAATGGCCATGTGTTGAAACCTAAACAGATATAAAGCTTTAGGTGATCAGTAGGAGAGATTTCAGCCATATGAATGGGCAGGTGGAGGTGTACTCTCAGTTAATCTAAACCCATTACATTCTAAATGGTTTTTATTATCTCTGTATCCTGTTTGGGGTGTAACTCATTACTATTACAGGCTACAGAGACCGAGAGAGAGATGTGCATCTATGATAACAAACTGATTCCAGCCTTGGGTTAGTGAGCAGTGGAAGCTCCAAATGACTGAAGTGAGGGTCTTGTCATTAGGGACTGATAAATACTAATGGCTAAACCCAAATCTTTACACTACGATTAACTCATTCACACAACTAATGGACTTCACATCTTCTGCTGCAGGATAATAAATAATGTAGAGAATATGCTAAATATGCCTCATTTGTGCAAATTAATTCAAAATTATTTCGGCCTTTTGCTATGCATTTCCCAAGGCTTGGGGGAGAGATCCATCCATCTTCACATAGATCTAGGTAGTTCTATCTGACACAGTGTGTCATGGTGTTGGATGGACTTCTAGGGTTTGTGAGGAAGGACAAATGCTGATTGCTACAAAACTACAGCAGGACAGGGTCTCAATGGTAGCACAAAGGGTACAATGTGCTGTCATTGTCTCTCCAACCACCTCCAGCCTGTTGACCAGCTTCTTTTTGATGGCGTTTTGAGCTGCAGCGTTCGTGGCAACGCGTAACCCCTCTGCAGCCTCTCTCAGCCTCTGCTGCTGGTCCTCATTTTCTGGGTACGCTGCAGCCCCCTGTTCACAGACATGCACACACAGACATACACACATGCACGCAGGCAGAAATGAGAGAGGGTTTGATATTCCCTTTGCCACTGCAGAACTACGATTGTATTTAGTGGTGTTTAGTTGCTTGCAAGCAAAAACACCACTAAATACAATCGTAGTTCTGCAGTGGCAAAGGGAATATCAAAACCTCTCTCATAGTCTCAGTGGCACTCTAAACATTTCCCCAACACTGTGACTGTATATTAAATGCAGAGGCATTAGGCTCTGTCTGTTTTCTGACAGTTTCCAAGGAAACCGTCAGTGCAAGATTCCCATTTCTTCTTTGCAACGGCAGTGGATTCGTGATGAATGTGTCACACGTTTCACTTGCCTGGCGTTTTCACAGTGATAATATCCTGCTCATTTATACTTGTCTACAGCGCCATGGGCTTATTAAGAACCATTGGTGCTGCCCTTTCATTATTTCAGCTCTAAAGAGACGCAATGGCTCAGACTACAGCAGGAATATCTCATTTCCATCAAAGTATATCAGTAGAGTTCTAGTTTTAGTTGCAGACATGACACTAATGATAATACACTAATATGACATATCGTAAACTAAATGGCATATTATAATCCTAGGAAGGATTAGTGTAAGTACAGTGTAGTGGTCGTCCGTCTTAGTACCTTAGCAGCTTCTACCATCCTGGCCGTGGCATCAGCCAGGAGTTTAGCTGCTGCTAGCAGCTTCTTTGAGTTGTCCACGTCAACCTCAGCCTCAGCGTCTGACCTCATGGCATTGACAAGGTCCGACGTGGCCTGAGCCAGCACCCTGGCCTGACGCACCATCTCCCCTACACACGATCAGAGAAAGAGAGCGATCAGAGAGAAAAGAGAGAGACATCAATACCTCCCCACTGTGCTATCACCACAGAAACATGGCCTAGATTATTCTCTGAAAGCTGATCCCTCATTGGGCCTCACAATACCCTACACGGCTTCCTTTTCACCTTCTGGTATCGTACTCACAGTATCACAGCAGTTTCCCTTTGGCATTCTCCACTCTGGTTGTAAAAAATATATGTCTTTATTCCTTCACAAAAATGCACAGAAAAGGACTAGAAAGCTGCTATAGTGCTGTTTAGAAGCTACCATATTTCCCCAGTCAGTCTATAAAAAACTTGCCTACAGCTAGAAATAACTAGGGAGAAGACTATAAAACACATGACATCTAGGCTACTTTACATCCCAGTATTTACAGACAAAATAGTCAGTGAAATGGGACTGTTAAGGATACTTGGCTGAATTTCTGCAATTTCTTTTTACAATAATTTATGGAAGTCAGAGTGTTAAAGGGATACTTCGGGACTTTAGCAATGAGGCCCTTTATCTACTTACCCAGCAGATACCATAGACTTCCAGTCATTGCGCTAACGCTAGGTAGCTCTGGCTTACGAAACTACCTCTAACTTCCGTCATAATGGACACAGAAACATACAAATGATATCCACAAGTTCATCTGACTGGTGAAGTAGATAAAGGGCCTCATGGCCAAAATCTCAAAGTATCCCTTTAGCCCTCCAAAAATGTTCAGGTCATATGTTTTCTTTTAAGTTTCAAAGCCCCATTGAACAGTGATTGAGACCAGATTTGAAGCTCTGTAGTGGTTTTCAATGACATGTTTTCTACAACCCCTTGAGGATTGGCTGGGGTTAGGAATTCTTCAGACTCATCGGCGAACCATAACAAATACTTCAGGCTTTGAAAATGTTTCAACAGCAGGGTTTTGAAGGTCAGTTAATATAAACCATAACCTGACAACATCTTTGGTCCCACTCTATCAAAATACATGGGAACAACCTCAGTGAAAGTCTTGAGAAAAATAGACAAGAAACACAGGCTAGATACTGGTACCTACTTCAGTGATAATTCTTACTTACTAAGTCCTTGGATAATAGCTAGCTAAAGTTTTTAAACTTAAACTGCTTGATGCCAGAACTGACCAGGAATGTGAAAATACTTAATCAAGAGTGAAAGGTTCTCTCACCATAACCACCAAAATAGTTATCAACCACTTCCCTTCCCTCCGCACTACACCAGTGTCTCCACTTATCACCCCTCCCCGCCCCTCCTACAGCTCACCTGCGTCTCCCATGGAGGTGAAGATGCTCTCAGTGACGGTCATGATGGTGTCTGTGGCCTGGTCGTAACGTCCGATGGGCTCACCACAGCTGGCATAGTGGCGTACGTGCTGCAGCAGGTCACTGAGTGCCTGGCTCACTGTGTTGGCCGCGGCACCCACCTGCTTCAGCAGCTCACCTTCGTCTGTGGCCGCCAGACAGGCCTTGACACAGCTCTCCACCGAGCGGTCCACCAGCTTCCCTGCCTCAACCAGCTGCTCCTGGCACACCGGGGAACTGATGGTGGGGCTCACCACCTGGACGAACAAAGTCCAGGGTCAATCTCTAGTGGCCACTCTCAAAATACAACACATTCAGAGATGCTAGGCCTAGGCCAGTGGTCAACAACCTTTGAGTCAAGATCACTTTCTGAGTCAAAATGCAAGCCAAGATATATCACTCAGATAATTAAAAAAATAAAAAGCCTATGCAACAGTAACCTATTAAAAACAGTTCTGTAGCAATGAGGTTTGTGCAGTAGGCTATAGGCCCAATACATTATCACTACATATTGGCTATGGTTGAATTGCCCTGCCATTGCATTGCTGTTCTTCATAGAACATTTAAAAATTATATTTCAAAACTTATATGATCACACCAATAAAAGATCAGTTGTTGTATTACCTGTGAGGCACAGCTGAGTGTGCCTACATTTAAATAATTTGCTTTTTTATTTTTATTTAACTGGGCTTGTTCCTGCAATGCATCTGATGGTGACTCTCAGCAGAGGGAGAGAGCAGCAGAGGGTCCGCCTCTCAACATCACTCTGCTCTCCCTCCCTCCGCTGAAACTGATATTACTCAATATAAAAAAAGACCCAAGCTGCTAAGAACAACGTAAGCCTATCGATACACTTTCCTACTCATTCATTGCAGCGCTGGTTGTAGCACAACTTAAACAGTAACTCATAGGAACAGCAGCTTTTCTCTCTAGCCATGGTTGAAAAAGTTTAGAAATGTCACTGTCAACTTTGCTGTGAGCTTGAGGAAGCTGCAGACTGTAATCTGACATATCAGATTAGCCGGTGGTAGACCAATAGGTGCACTTGATTTGCTCTCCGGGCCCACGAGGAAGGCAGAATTAATTAACTTCAGACACATGAAATGGTTCAAAATGAGAACACTTCGCCTACCCGGTAGCTGAATTTGGTGCACCTACCACCAACAGCGCGAGACGAAATAAGAATGCAAGGCTTTATCGTTGAGTTTCTTAAAGAAATGTTTGGTGAGCAATTAGGAATGCTTTGGAGGTCGATCGCGATCAACCGGTTGTTGACCACTGGCCTCGGGACACATGTAGGTGTGTACAAGACTGATAATGCTATTCTTGACATAACTAATTTAGAATAGGGTATAGTCTTTGCTGGAAATCAAGAGACAGAACAAAAAGCCATTTCAGTTCAGTAAGCCAGCTCTTCTCCTATCACCAGTCCTTGTCCTGAGCTGTCCTCCATGGCTACAGGAGACAGGGGTGTGGGCGTCAGTTGGAGCAGTACCTTGGTGCAGGCCACCAACTGTGAAGTGGACAGGGCACACCGAGTAGCAGCTGCAATCACTTGGTTCTGCAGCACCGTGTCCTCTGCCACCTGGGCCACGTTCTTGGCCTTGAGAACCATCATGGCAGCTGCGTTGGCCACTGCTTTGGCCAGGCTCATCAGAATGTCCTGAAACACATTCATCACCGTCACTCACTGAGCCACAGCAGAGCTAAGAAAACGTGACTGGACGGACTGAATAAGGACATTTCCATTATGTGGTCTTAGATCTGGTAGCTATATAGCTGTATAGTCAGTATGCAGAAACAGTAGAAATACAGGCATTCTCTAGCGAGGGATTTACTGTCCACTAAATTACAATAGCTAAAGAAAAGAAAGCCTGATACCATTATATAAGTGTGTGTGCAGTTCTAAACAGGAACTGGGAACATGCGTGTTTTCCTGTTTGGCAGCGGAACTATAGAAACAGTGAGTAAAGTGCAGTCCAACCTGGAACCTCTCGTCAGTCTCGCCCTCCCCCATGTGACGCAGCAGGTCCCCGCTGGCCTGGCCTATACTTCCTGCTGCAGTCAGCACCGTCTGTCTGGGCTGCATGGGAGAGGATGACATCACCACATTCACAACACTGACCCCACCGCGGCACCACAGACCAATCACAGCACTTTGCTGCTCTCAGACACAGTTCACATCCCAAATCAAAACAGCTCCCAGTGATTATATCTACAGGACACATAATTATTGTGTCCTTCAACTGTTTTAGAAAACATACTATAGAAACATACTAGTGGATTTGTTAAAAAGGCAGTACACATCAATATATGAGAATAGAACAGATGTGATGGGTAGAACAGTGCTGTGTTGTGTCTGTACCTCTCCAGCCGCTGGCTCAACAGACCTGAGCAGGTCAGAGACGGCCCCTGTCAGGGTCCTGGCAGCTCCCATCAGGTTCTGCCCGCTGCCCACCTGGTCCTCCACCAGCGCTGCCAGCAGCTTCACCCCCCTAGACATCTCTGTCAGGTTGGAGGAGATGGTAGTGATGGCACAGCCCACCGCTGTGTAGTCTGTGTCTGTGGGGTCACCTAGGGAAGAGAGAAAGTCCTTGTTAACCATTTCCAGTGCCTTCTGCTCTACCTCTGACACAGTCTCTTCTTTCTCAGCCCAAACCCCAATCAGCAACCTGGGTGGTGTTATAATACACACATCCGTGTCACTATCATAATGAAAACACATTGGATATGGTACAGCGAAGATAAGTACAGAGAGAAGTGATAGTTAATTGTGGAGAGGTAAAAGGTTCTACTGGATGATAACAGGGAGCCTCAGTGCCATCCAACAGATGTCTGGGAAAGATGAAAACTTATCGAACGGCTGGCAGGGAGCAGTGTGGAGCAGCATGGCACAGCTCCAGCCAGGAGGCAGGGAGAGGCTGCCAGCCAGTTCAGATTCAAGACAACACGCTAACTATTTATTCCATCAATGGAAAAATGTATTATGGCAAATGGTAAATGCTCCATTATGTAAAGGGAACTCAGAGCCCTCCACTCTGGGCGCTCCACATTGGCTAGGAAAATGTGTGTATTGATTCTATCCCTATGGGTTTTTGCCCTTGAAGATGAGCGCCTATTCTTTTTTTTCACTCAAACTAGGACTAGAGGCCTTTTGTAAGAATAAATAAATAAGAATAAAAATAACAGAAAACTCAAAATGTCAGTAGGTAACCTCTTGCACTCACCTGCTGTAAGATTGACCACAGATGCCGTTCCGGCGGTTATGGCATCTACTTGAGAGTGGATTTCATGTTTGGACTCATCCACTTTGTTCTGAACCCAAACTCTGGACGCCTTTCAGGAGAGGGAGAAGGATGGGTATTGGCTTTCATCACAGTGGGAGATTTTCAACCCAGATAAACTTTACTATCAGTGATTAAAGGACTAGGGCTTTTTCACAACTCCTACAGCTTTTGAAGCACCAGTCTCGAGCTTTAAAGTACATCTTCCATATTTACAATCAATTTCCACCACCTAATTACACGTGGAACATGGGAGTTCAAATGGACTTTAAAAAAACTGAGTATCTCTAGACTTAGCAAATCAACACAGAGGGAAAACGCCAAAATTGCATCTTTAAAAAAAATACATTCAATGGGATTAATAAGTTAATATATTTTCCAAAAACATGCATGGACCAAAACATTCTGAGTGTTGGAAAAGTTTTGAATGGTGAGATTTAGTGGCTGTTGTGTATAAAGGGGGATTAGTCTAGTAAATGCGAGGTGGGAACTCACCATGTCCTGGCCCAGTGGAGGCAGGTTATCTACCTCTCCCAGATCAGCCTGGGCCTGCTGCACCGCCTGCATACTGGTGTTAATGGTCCCCATCAGGGCCTGCTGGGCCAAGCTCTGACAATACATACAGTTGAAGTCGGAAGTTTACATACACCTTAGCCAAATACATTTAAACAGTTTTTCACAATTCCTGACATTTAATCCAAGTAAAAATTCCCTGTCTTAGGTCATTTAGGATCACCACTTTATTTTAAGAATGTGAAATGTCAGAATAATAGTAGAGAGAATGATTTATTTCAGCTTTTATTTCTTTCATCACAGTCCCAGTGGGTCAGAAGTTTACATACACTGAATTAGTATTTGGTAGCATTCACTTTAAATTGTTTAACTTGGGTCAAACGTTTCAGGTAGCCTTTCACAAGCTTCCCACAATAAGTTGGGTGAATTTTGGCCCATTCCTCCTGACAGAGCTGATGTAACTTAGTCAGGTTTGTAGGCCTCCTTACACGCACACGCTTTTTCAGTTCTGCCCACACATTTTATATAGGATTGAGGTCAGGGCTTTGTGATGGCCACTCCAATTCCTTGACTTTGCTGTCCTTAAGCCATTTTGCCACAACTTTGGAAGTATGCTTGGGGTCATTGTCCATTTGGAAGACCCATTTGCGACCAAGCTTTAACTTCTTGACTGATGTCTTGATGGTGCTTCAATATATCCACATATTTTTCCTTCCTCTGATGCCATCTATTATGTGAGGTGCACCAGTCCCTCCTGCAGCAAAGCAACTCAACAACATGATGCTGCCACCCCCGTGCTTCATGGTTGGGATGGTGTTCTTCGGCTTGCAAGCCTCCCCCTTTTTCCTCTAAACATAACAATGGTCATTATGGCCAGTTATATTTTCGTTTCATCGGACCAGAGGACATTTCTCCAAAAAGTACGATCTTTGTCCCCATGTGCAGTTGCAAACCGTAGTCTGGCTTTTCTATGGCGGTTTTGGAGCAGAGGCTTCTTCCTTGCTGAGCGGCCTTTCAGGTTATGTCGATATAGGACTCGTTTTACTGTGGATATAGATACTTTTGTACCCGTTTCCTCCAGCACCTTCACAAGGTCCTTTGCTGTTGTTCTGGGATTGATTTGCACTATTCACACCAACGTACGATCATCTCTAGTAGACAGAACGCGTCTCCTTCCTGAGCGGTATGACGGCTGCGTGGTCCCATGGTGTTTATACTTGCGTACTATTGTTTGGACAGATGAAAGTGGTACCTTCAGGCATTTGGAAATTGCTCCCAAGGATGAACCAGACTTGTGGAGGTCTACAATTTATTTTCTGAGGTCTTGCCTGATTTCTTTTGATTTTTTCCATTATGTCAAGCAAAGAGGCACTGAGTTTGAAGGTAGACCTTGAAATACATTCACAGGTACACCTCCAATTGACTCAAATTATGTCAATTTGCCTATCGGAAGCTTCTAAAGCCATGACATAATTTTCTGGAATTTGCCAAGCTGTTTAAAGGCACAGTCAACTTAGTGTATGTAAACTTCTGACCATCTCAAATTGTGATACAGTGAATTATAAGTGAATTGTCTGTAAACAATTGTTGAAAAAACTACTTGTGTCATGCACAAAGTAGATGTCCTAACCTACCTGCCAAGACTATAGTTTGTTAACAAGACATTTGTGGAGTGGTTGAAAAACAAGTTTTAATGACTCTAATCTAAGCGCATGTAAACTTCCGACTTCAACTGTACACACAGAATGTACAGATTTTTATACACAAACACAAAGATCGTAGTTAGTGAAGTGTAAGCAAGGTTCTCTGCACATCACTGCTCCTACTGTGTGTCATTGGCATGGGTGCCAGGGGCATGCTCACCAGTGGGGGCATGTGTCCTCTGTGCATCTGCCCTGTGGTGATCTGCTGCTGGGCAGAGGGCATGGTGCCCATGTTAAAGGTGTTGTCAGGGCCGCCGATGGAACCAGAGCGGATGATACCTGGCAGTGCTACCGAACCATGCTCCACACGACCCACCCTGTTGAACTGCTGCTGTAAGATGGTGGACCTGGATGAGGGAAGGAGAGAGGGAGAGAGGGAGAGAGAGAGAGACAAACAGAGACACAGACAGAGAGAGAGGGGGATGGAAAGAGCGATGGAAAGAGAGAGAAATTCGAACCTTTACAGGACAACCTCTGACAAGGTGTAAGTCCATGCTCAGTATTACCAAAACCATTATAGTGAGTTAGCGACGGTAGGCACTGAAAGACATAAAAAGCGCTGTTTTCCTGCCCTTGTAAACAGATGCCACACTCACTATTGGTTAATTACTGCTTATTTTGAGAGGCAGCAATTATGTTCTGTGCTGAGAACAAAAACATGAGTCCATTGGCACCTAAACAGCAGGGAGTGATATGATGCCCAGTGTCTATCACAGCAGGATCCGCTATGAGACAAACAAGTTTTCAATAACAACCGGTGTCTGGATTCGGCGTAACAGGACAAGAGTCCATCTGTATTATGGAGTCTTTAGGGGTCTGGCTGCAGGCCAGGAGGAAAACTAGGCAACTGGGATCAAAAAAAATAAATGAGAAATACGTGTTTTTTTTGCAGAATGGGGGTCCTGGAGTCTTTTTCTTACGGAGGTTAGGAATAATGAAAAGCTAACAATTCTTATTTAACTAGGCAAGTCAGTTAAGAACAAATTCATATTTTACAATGACGGCGTACCCTGGCCAAACCCTAACCCGGATGACACTGGGCCAATTGTGCGCCGCCCTAAGGGACTCCCAATCACGGCCAGTTGTGATACAGCCCGGGATCGAACCAGGGTCTGTAGTGACACCTCTAGCACTGAGATGCAGTGCCTTAGACCGTTGCGCCACTTGGGAGTACTAGGAGAGTTACTACATTCCTGAAGGAGAGGGACAGAGGGAATTCTAGGATAGTGTTTCAGAGAACACGTTAATCTCACATATACTATACAGTGTGTTATAGGTAAATTCAGTTTAACTCCTTTTGTGTTCTTTTTCTCAGGGGTGTAATGCAGGGCAGGCAGAAATGTGATTATATGCCACCATTAAACTAAGGTTTACATTCACATGAGGAATGAGGAACTAGCCTGTAGTCTCTGAATATGGCTGGTCAGCATTCTCAACGTAAATAGGACTGCACCCTATTAAGACCATTTAGTATGTGCATTATAAACCTTTCTTACTTCTTTGGAGAGACTGACTCCTCCAGCATGGTGGACTCCTCATCTCCCTCCAAGCCAAAACGATCCTTACTCTGCTTCTGTGGAAGGGAATATCAAAAGGTGTCATAATAAAGAAAATAAAGTACTTGGGAAGTGTCATTTCTGGTTTGGTCATTTCTGGTTTGTCTTGACTTACCTTTTTGAGGATGATGTCGATATATCCTGCAATTAGCTGAGAGATCTGTTCCCCCTCTGTGGTCTGAACAGAGTAGTAACTCTCCTGGTACTCCCCAAAGTCCTGCAGGGTACAAGCAGATAGTCAGGATAGATACTGAAGTTACAGCACAGGTCCACCTGGTGATACCTCTAGAAAATGTAGAAGTGTGTGTATGTCATATGGGGAGTACAGCAGCTTTCTCAGAGGTCAAGGTTGAACCAGGGCCTTCTACTTTCACATGCCACAGCTCTTTGCCATGCTGTGCTCTAAGTTCAAAGTTTATTTCCATCCACACAAGCCCAGAAAGATGTGGGAGTACTGAGAAAGAAGCTTTGAATGGACTAGAGGTATGTCAGCAATACCTTTACCATTCCTTCTCCTAATGAACAGACAAACTTTGACTCCCTTCCACTACGATTTTGCAGTCCTCAAAGAGCTGATTAAATATGAGAAATACACATTGTCAATATCAATATCACACACTTCAAAGGCTGCCTATGTGAGACAGGAAAGTAATATATCATTCAAATCAATGTTGGCAAATGCACCTTTGAGTATGTTGCACTTCTTATTAATCTTTAAATGCGTTATTCAGTCGAGTGAAGTCTGGCTTAATAAAGCGAGACGAAACAAAAAACAGCAATGTTGACAACAAACAAAATACTAAATTGAAAAAGCACTCAAATGAATAAAACATCCAAGTGCTTCCCATTCTTCCAGTAAAATCACTTGTGTATATACACAGTCTAATATATACAAGAACTGCTTATTGACAAGAAAACACCATAACACTGTGGATTAGAGGTAGTAACAACAACACATACTATTTAGCAGTTATTTCTGTTGCTATATGGAGATGGGAGGGACAGAAGAGAGGTCAAGAGAGTGGAATGTGTTCCTGTGAATGTGGGATTGGAGTAGACGGAGGGCAGGTCATACCAGGGTGAAGCTCTTGGGAGAAGCAGCCCATCTCTTCACCGTGGTTAGGGGCCACTCCTGAACCACGTCTTTAGTCTTCTCTTCTACCCGCATCACCGACTCTTTGGTTATCCCCAGTAACCGAGGGACCAGCTTATTCTTGCTTTTCATCTTTTCCTAACAGACAAGACATAAGACAATATTTTCATAGGTGTTAAACACCTACACAGATGATTCACTGGGGGCATCTCTTTATTCAGAGAAATTAAAACCACAGCAGAGCAGCACTGCGTGCCACAGATAACACACATGCTCTGTTCTGTTTGTCTGTCCTGAGTCAGGAGCCCCAGTGGAGGGTTGATGGGGAGTGACCTTGCAGAGTTCAGGCTTGTTTAACCGGGGCTCTCTCCTGTTTTGCTGAATAGGCCATCCCCAGTCCCTCCTTCCCCAGGTCACTGTTGCTAGGGGAGCCTCAGCCTGGCTGTCAGTCTCCACCAGCAGCAGCACACTGACTCTGCCTGGCTCTAGTGCCCTCCTCCTCTCTGCCCACACACAATCCATTATGCCTCACTTCAGAGCATAAGCCGACTGTTGGCTCCACTCCAGCAATGCTGAACACTACGCACAATTAACGGTTAGGGGGACGGGGGAGTTGAAAAATACCTTTTCACGTCTCCAGGCAAATATTTTTATTGTCAGGTTCTAAAAGTATAGCTCCTTGACAGGAACAAGGGAACAGCTTTAGAGCTACTTGTACAGACACATTGTTTTTCATCCAAGGTCAGATAACATTATGTTGATTATCATGGTAGCTATGTTTAGAGAACTATTCCAATTGTTCATTGTCTTTGCTTACTCAAGAAGTTGTTCACAGTGTATTCAACGCAGGAAGTCAGATTTTGGAATCTGAATTGGTTTGACATGTTAGAGATAGTATCTTAAATCTGTAACATTTTATTTCAGACATAGCAGGTGGGTGAGGTTGTGAAACATCTTCTGGTCTGGGACTGGAACTGTCAGATAGGTTTTATTGGCTGTAGTCCAACCATCACAGACAGGCTGAATTCCTTCCATATCATATTTCAGAACCTTACAGTTATGAAAAGCTTGTTCTGGAAGCACTGAGCTGGTTTAAGAGTGACACATAACAAATGAAAGGTTGCAATAAACTTCCAAATTGTGCATTACCTACAGTATATCTATGTGTATATCTATATCTATCTATTTGGCTGTGGTTGCAGTGTGAGAGAGTGCTGCTAAAATGAATTATTTATCATGTCCTTAAAACCCCCAACTCCCTCTCCTCATCTCTCTCTCACCCACTCTCTTTCGCTCGCTCTCGCTCGCATACACACAGCTCTCAAGGCTAATCTTTACCTTGCAGTCAGCTGTATTTACATTGTAAATCCTTCAGTTTACTTTCTGTTGGAGAACACAATCCTCTCCTCTTATATCTTACCTTCACCAGGAAGAAGGAGACCCCATATGTCGGAAGGGACCTTGCTAGTTTCGCATACTTCACTTTAGACTCAATCTCCGTCATTTCTCCACAGGTTTTGTGATCCTGCGGGTCAGAGGGAAATAGGTGCAGCAATATGAACTTTTTAGAGACTTAACATTTTAAAATGTTCTGAATATTTTTTATTTTAATTCACAGCTTTTAAATTTCCCTTTGATAACATATAAATCCATACGCTTACAACATACTGAACAATACTGAACATACCACAAATATTTTCTTCTCCGACCCTCTCTGCTTGATGTACTCTTTGGGTAGAAACTCCTTCAGGCTATGGAGATAAATCACATTTTACAAATTTACACTCATGAGGCATTTCCCTTTCCAAAACATGCTTTCACACTTGAGTTCATTCTTACCTCAGCACTTACATATTTCAAGTGTTAACATTATTGTATGCACTCTAATGGATATCCCAAAGTGAAGGATTTCATCTAAACTAGGATGGGAGGATTGAGACAGAGTGTCTAAAAGAATAGTAGTGTTGGAAAGTACAGTATAGTGTTGTTGTTAATGATATCTGATAAGAGGACTTACTCTAGGAATCCAGGCTTGTGTTTGTGTTCGACATGGGGTCCAAACTGGATCTGAGCCTGAATTCCAGCAAACTCACAGGCTTTATCAAACGAAACAGGGTGGGAGCCGTTCAGTATGTCATCTCTGGCCTAGAGGAGAGAAGGAAAAGAAAGAGAGTGTACTTTACACTGAGTTCAAGCTAGAGAGTAATGCAGCTTTATCGGTTTTGAAAGTTGCTTCAGAGTGCCTGCTAGGTGAAACAATGTAAACCATCAGCAGAGATACAACATAAACACTTTACTTAGATGAATGGACTCAGAGGAGCCAAACAAGATTCGTTTGTAGCAATCCAAGACATTTGCTAACATATGAAATGTAACAGCCTCAACCATTCATCATTACAGTCAGTGGTGACATATTAACAGAAACAAAAACGTCAGTAAACATGCACATTTCTCAGAATATTGCATCAACATTGCAGAGGGATCCACAATGTGTCATTAATAAACTGCTTTGAAAATTAAAAAGCAAATTTCACTGAGTGGTTTTTATTTATTACAATATGAACAAATGATATACAAAACATTAAAACAGGACATACCGCAGGCCTAAATAAAGTCCAAATTAATACTTATTGCCAGGCCTCAATAATGCTTGATAGCAACCATGTAGCAACCTGTCCCCTGTCTGGCCACAACAGGAATGACTGTTTCGATACACTTCCATCAAGGCTTAAGTTGGAATATACAGTACTATTTTGCACCAATAATCTAAGATATCTGTTGTATTTAAATGTCTTGTCCATCAAAGCATTAGCATGGGGCCTGTGTTTCCTCATGGGGCCTGTCAGTTATGTCTTTCTGTGTGTGTGTGTGTGTGTGTGTGTGTGTGTGTGTGTGTGTGTGTGTGTGTGTGTGTGTGTGTGTGTGTGTGTGTGTGTGTGTGTGTGTGTGTGTGTGTGTGTGTGTGGCTCTCACTCACTCGCTCTCAATTCAATTTAAGGGCTTTATTGGCATGGGAAACATATGTTAACATTGCCAAAGCAAGTTACGTAGATAATAAACAAAAGTGAAATAAACAATAAAAATGAACAGTAAACATCACACTCACAAAAGTTCCAAAAGAATAAAGACATTTCAAATGTCATATTATGTCTATATACTGTGTTGTAACGATGTGCAAATAGTTAAAGTACAAAAGGGAAAATAAATAAACATAAATTTGGGTTGTATTTGTTCTTCACTGGTTGCCCTTTTCTTGTGCCAACAGGTCACAAATCTTGCTGCTGTGATGGAACACAGATATTTCACCCAGTAGATATGGGAGTTTATCAAAATTGGGTTTGTTTTCTAATTCTTTGTGGATCTGTGTAATCTGTGGGAAATATGTCTCTCTAATATGGTCATACATTTGGCAGGAGGTTAGGAAGTGCAGATCAGTTTCCACCTAATTTTTCTCAATCGCAAGGCTATGCTCACAGTCTGTACACAGTAAAAGCTTTCCTTATGTTTGGGTCAGTCACAGTGGTCAGGTATTCTGCCACTGTGTACTAGAGCCAAATAGCATTCTAGTTCTCAGTTTTTTTGTTAATCCTTTCCAATGTGTCAAGTAATTATCTTTTTATTTTCTTATGATTTGGTTGGGTCTAATTATGTTGCTGTCCTCTCTCCGTGGCTCTCTCTCTCTCTCCGTGGCTCTCTCTCTCTCCGTGGCTCTCTCTCTCTCTCCGTGGCTCTCTCTCTCTCTCCGTGGCTCTCTCTCTCTCTCCGTGGCTCTCTCTCTCTCTCCGTGGCTCTCTCTCTCTCTCCGTGGCTCTCTCTCTCCGTGGCTCTCTCTCTCTCTCTCCGTGGCTCTCTCTCTCTCTCTCCGTGGCTCTCTCTCTCTCTCCGTGGCTCTCTCTCTCTCTCCGTGGCTCTCTCTCTCTCTCCGTGGCTCTCTCTCTCTCTCCGTGGCTCTCTCTCTCTCTCCGTGGCTCTCTCTCTCTCTCCGTGGCTCTCTCTCTCTCTCCGTGGCTCTCTCTCTCTCTCCGTGGCTCTCTCTCTCTCTCCGTGGCTCTCTCTCTCTCTCTCTCTCTGTGGCTCTCTCTCTCTCTCTCTCCGTGGCTCTCTCTCTCTCTCCGTGGCTCTCTCTCTCTGTGGCTCTCTCTCTCTGTGGCTCTCTCTCTCTGTGGCTCTCTCTCTCTGTGGCTCTCTCTCTCTGTGGCTCTCTCTCTCTGTGGCTCTCTCTCTCTGTGGCTCTCTCTCTCTGTGGCTCTCTCTCTCTGTGGCTCTCTCTCTCTGTGGCTCTCTCTCTCTGTGGCTCTCTCTCTCTGTGGCTCTCTCTCTCTGTGGCTCTCTCTCTCTCTGTGGCTCTCTCTCTCTCTGTGGCTCTCTCTCTGTGGCTCTCTCTCTGTGGCTCTCTCTCTGTGGCTCTCTCTCTCTGTGGCTCTCTCTCTCTGTGGCTCTCTCTCTCTGTGGCTCTCTCTCTCTCTCTCCGTGGCTCTCTCTCTCGCGATCCATATGGGTGGAGTTATCTGTCCTCTAGCATTGAGCCAATGGCCACCATACCCCATACAAATGATGATTACATTTTGTTGCATAATAGTTTTTTTTAATAGTATTTTTTGGCAATGTGTCATACATTTTTATTGACACAGAGCATACATCATGCGCTGTGAATACAAACGTAAAACAAGCAGGGGTTTAGCGCCGCTTGAGAGCAGCCAAGCAAGTGAGAGAAGGGAAGAAGTCCATTTGAGCAGCAGCAAGGGATTCATTATTTTTTACTGAATGACACTGACAAAAAAGAAAACGAACATGTACCTGTGTGAAAGAGAGCCTATGATAGAATATAAGAGGTACACAAGGTCTTATCTGATGACATGAGTCTGAATTTGCTAAGCATAATATTATTAACAATCTTGCGGACCAGTTTCATGGGCTTAGTGGCCTCAAAGTGCATGGACTCTACAGTTCTTGAAACAAACCGTGCGCCAGGCATCTACTACCATACCCCGTTCAAAGGCACTATTTTGTCTTGACCATTCACCCTCTGAACGGCACACTTATACAATCCATGTCTCAATTGTCTCAAGGCTTAAAAATCCTTCTTTAACCCGTCTCCTGAACGTTTTACATCCTCCTAACCAACTATGCTCTTTTGTTAGTTTTTTGCATTGTTTGTAACTTATTTTGTACATAATGTTGCTGCTACAGACTGCTGCTAAGACCCAAAAAAACTTCTGGCCATCAGAACAGCGATTACTCACCACGAACTGTAAGAAGTTTTTTCCTTTAACGAGTCCAACGAGAAGGATATACTGCTTTCCCGGGAACAGGTCCAAAACCCCGTAATTTGCGTGAAGAAAAGACGAAAGAAAAGGGTTGGGTTGCCTTCTGAGAATCCGTAGGCACCGAGTTAACTCCCACTGCCTTCTGTTCTACTGGCTAATATGCAATCATTGGAAGATAAAATTGATGACCTACAATTACGATTATCCAACCAATGGGACATTAAAAACGAATACCTTATGTTTCACTGAGTCGTGGCTGAACGACAACATGGATAACAGAGCTGGCGGGATTTTCCATTCACTGGCAGAACAGAGAAGAAGCTATGTCTGGTAAGACGAGGGGTGGGGGGGTGTCTATTTGTCAATAACAGCTGTTGCGCGATGTCTAATATTAAAGAAGTCTCGAGGTATTGCTCACCTGAGGTAGAGAACCTTATGATAAGCTGTAGACCACACTACCTACCAAGAGAGTTCTCATCTATATTATTGGTAGCAGTCTATTTACCACCACAGACCGATGCTGGCACTAAGACCGCACTCAACCAACTCTATAAGGCCATAAGAAAACAAGAAAATGCTCATCCAGAAGTGGCGCTCCTAGTGGCTGGGGACTTTAATGCAGACAAACTTAAAACTTGTTTTCCCAAATGTTTTACCGGCATCTCACATGTGCAACCAGAGGAAAAAAAGCTCTAGACCAGCTTTACTCCACACACAGAGATGCATACAAAGCTCCCCTCCGCCTTTCATTTGACAAATCTGACCATAATTATATCCTCCTGATTCCTGCTTGCAAGCAAAAACTAAAGCAGGAGGTACCAGTGACTCGCTCAATACAGAAGTGGTCAGGTGACCTGGATGCTACTACAGGACTGTTTTGCTAGCACAGACTGGAATATGTTCCGGGACCACCTCAGTCATCGGCTTCATCAATAAGTGCATCGACGACGTCGTCCCCAGTGACTGTACGTACACATCCCAAACAGAAGCCATGGAATACAGGCAACATCCGCATCGAGCTAAAGGCTAGAGCTGCCGCTTTCAAGGAGCGGGACACTAATCCGAACACTTGTAAGAAATCCCGCTATGCCCTCAGACAAACCATCAAACAAGCAAAGTGTCAATACAGGATTAAGATTGAATCCTACTACACCGGCTCTGATGCTCGTCGGATGTGGCAGGGCTTAAACTATTACGGACTACAAAGGGAAACCCAGACGCGAGCTGCCCAGTGACGCGAGCCTACCAGAAGAGCTAAATGCCTTTTAGGCTCGCTTCGAGGCAAGCAACACTGAGCACCAGCTGTTCTGGATGAGTGTGTGATAACGCTCTCGGTAGCCGATGTGAGCAAGACCTTTTAACAGGTCAACATTCACAAAGCAGCGGGGCCAGACGGATTACCAGGACATGTACTCAAAGCATGCGCGGACCAACTGGCAAGTGTCTTCACTAACATTTTCAACCTCTCCCTGACCGAGTCTGTAATACCAACATGTTTCAAGCAAACCACCATAGTTCTTGGGCACAGGAACCTGCCTAAATGACTACCGACCCGTAACACTCACGTCTGTAGCCATGAAGTGCTTTGATAGGCTGGTCATGGCTCACATCAACAGCATCCTCCCGGATACCCTAGACCCACTCCAATTTGCATACCGCCACAACAGATCCACAGATGATGCAATCTCAATCGCACTCCACACTGCCCTTTCCCACCTGGACAAAAGGAATACCTACTGTATGTGAGAATGCTGTTCATTGACTACAGCTCATCGTTCAACATCATAGTGCCCACAAAGCTCATCACTAAGCTAAGGACCCTGGGACTAAACACCTCCCTCTGCAACTGGATCCTGGACTTCCTGACGGCCCACCCCCAGCTGCTAAGGGCTGGCAACAACACATCTGCCACGCTGATCCTCAACACTGGGGCCTCTCAGGGGTGTGTACTTAGTCCCCTCCTGTACTCCCTGTTCACCCACGACTGCGTGGCCAAACACGACTCCAACACCATCATCAAGTTTGCTGATGACACAACAGTGTTATGCCTGATCACCGACAACGATGAGACTGCCTATAGGGAGGAGGTCAGAGAACTAGCAGTGTGGTGTCAGGACAACAACTTCTCCCTCAATGTGAGCAAGACAAAGGAGCTGATCGTGGACTACAGGAAAAGGCGTGCCGAACAGGCCCCCATTAATATCGACGGGGCTGTAGCAGTAGTAGCCTCCCGGGTGGCGCAGTAGTCTAGGGCACCACATCGCAGTGCTAGTAGCCTCCCGGGTGGCGCAGTAGTCTAGGGCACCACATCGCAGTGCTAGCTGCGCCACCAGAGTCTCTGGGTTCACGCCCAGGCTCTGTCACAGCCGGCCGCAACCGGGAGGTCCGTGGGGCGATGCACAATTGGCATAGCGTCGTCCGGGTTAGGGGTTAGGGAGGGATTGGCCGGTAGGGATATCCTTGTCTCAGTATGTAAAAAATGTAATAAAATGTATGCACTCTACTGTAAGTCGCTCTGGATAAGAGCGTCTGCTAAATGACTAAAATGTAAAATGTAATGTAAATGTAGCAGAGCGGGTCGAGAGTTTCAAGTTCCTTAGTATCCACATCACCAACGAACTATCTTGGCCCAAACACACCAAGACAGTTGTGAAGAGGGCACAACAAAACCACCAGACTTTACATTGACACCCCAGTTCCCCATTTGTTTTGTACAATGCTGCTACTCGCTGTTTATTAGTCACTTCACCCCAACCTACATGTACAAATTACCTTAACTAAGCTGTACCCCTGCACACTGACTCGGTACCGGTACACCCTGTATATAGCCTCATTATTGTTATGTTATTCTGTTGCTTTTTATTATTTTTAACTTTAGTTTATTTGGTAAATATTTTCTTAACTCTTTCTTGAACTGCACTGTTGGTTAAGGACTTGTCTAGACTTGTTGTACTCGGTGCATGTGACAAATAAAGTTTCATGTGATTTGATTTAACTTTAATAAGGGATCATAGTTTTCACCTGGATTCATCTGGATTCATCTATGTCATGGAAGGAGCTGGTGTCTTTAATGTTTTGTACTCTCAGTGTGTATCTGAATGTAGGCATGCATTTGAGATAAACAATATACCACACCCCTATTTCATGAACTAAACTTTGACCTACCAGCACCAACACCCACTGTCAAAGGACACCATCACCCACTTACCCAGTGCCTATGCTCAACTTACCCCATAACCGGTGTAAGTTGTGCCAAGAGAACAGCTATGTTTTCGAAACTATTATGTTTACATGAATTCAGATTTTTTTCCAGGGATACACAACATTCTGAAATATATGTAGATACCTTTGTTTGATAGAATACTATATTTCCCTTGACGTAGTGATGCTGAATGCAAAACATAGCTCAACATACCCCACTCTCTGTTAGCACTAATGTCAATCAGTCTACTACTGTACCCTAAAGAGTTCCTCCATTAACCTGGGGGGAATATTACAGCAATGAACAAACACTGACAATGAGATAATTGCCTAATTCATACCACCGTAAATCGCCTTACTAACCAGCTAATAACAATAGGAAAAACAAGAACCTCCATGCCACAGCAAAACGCATGGATATTCTGTTTAGAACGTATGTAGACTGGATTGGTTACACATATACTGCATTTAGATGAGACCACATACAATAACAATCAAGAAACTGAAGCTCTGATGAAAAGGCGGACAAAACTAGGCTTGGATGGTATAACGTACTAACCATATATACCTCGTACTTTGAAGTAACGACGGTAGGATTTTCATTATCTCATCTCACAAAAAAAATGTACGTTTGTTTACAAAAAGTACATGGAACAAACGTGACGTGCCGATCCACTGTTGATCAGCACAAAAGGTGATCAAGATACACTTGAAAGTCACTACTAATGTCTGCCAGCTAAATATATATATATATATATATATATAAAGTTAACTATCTTAGATGTGCCAAATACATTTTCTCTAGCTCAGGGCTCTACGCATTTGGTTTGCTAACTTGCAAGCTATAATGTTAGGTGGCTAGCTTAGAATATTAAGCTTCTTGGTTACAGCAGACACTCAATCCACCTCTGGATCAAATGTGAGTATTTCCAAGTGCTGAAATCCATACTTTTGAATAAAACGTTAATCAAATAGAACCACCGACTGTTTTCTCATTACTGTTGCTCTAACTTGTGCCAATTGAATCTCAAGGAAACAGTCGGTGGTTGTATTTGATTAACGTTTTACTAAAAAGTATGGATTTGAGCAAAGAAAGGCACGCAACAACAGATGACAAATATAGGTCCATGGTAAGGACTTAAGAAATTATTTTGTTTTATTAATAAAGGTTACGAGGTTAATAAAAAAAATATATAATCTGTGTTCAACAAGGAGTTGAGGTACTTGGCAAGTGTGAGTATAGCCTTCTGAGATAGTAGTTTGTTGGCATTCATTAGCATTTAGCTAGCGTCCACAATGGGAATTCGTTAGTACTTTGTTAGCATTTTTTAGCATAACAAACATTTCAATAATACATTGGAAAGAAATGGTGTCACTCGTGTGCAGGAACAGTATGAAGATATGGAAATGTGGATACCGCCCAACTCAACACAAAGGTTGTTTCCATGGCGCTGTATTTCCTGTAGTAGTGGAGTGTAGATAGATGTGTGAAAGGAGTGGATTGTCTGGTGTCTGGTTATGAATGCTGGGGCTGTAACTGCTGGAGACCCCCGCTGGTTGGAGGGGTGCGGATGAGATCATGGAAGCTGCACATCATTAATAAACATTGGGGCTCATCACTAAGAGGCTCTCCCTAAAGAATGCCAGGGATGATACTATAATCTACACTCACTAAATGAACCTACTAAGTCAGTCTCCTATGGTAATGGCTGCATGGTGAATGAGGACTATTCCATCGTAGCAGAATAGAGACATTGACAAGAAGCATGTGTAGTATGGTCATGTTCCGGAGACGCATCTGAGAGCACTACAGAGGGAGAAGTCTTGGAAGGGAGGAGTGAGAAAGTGGATGTGAGGCCTGGGGTGTGTTCCAGCCAGAGAATGCTCCCTCTCTTCTTGCTCTGTCAGGCCTTTTTAATATTGTGACAAATTAGAGTCATTGGAGTCTGAGGCAACGCCATGTGAGGGGGGGGACTCTGTTCAGCATGTGTGAGTTTGTGTGTATGTATGTGTGTCTGCGTGCTTCTGTGTGTGTGACTGAGTGAAAACAAGAAAGGGAGGGGGAAGGCAGCAAGAGGAGCAAAGGGACAAATAGCTGGAGGAAGGAAATGTGTTTTTGTGAGAAAGAATACAGGCCTGTGTTTGTGAGAAAAGGGAATGCATGATGGAACACTGCAATGTATGCCAGAGTAAGCGGGTGTGGATGTGTCAGGATTTTTATGGGATTGAGAGGGCGTGAGGAAAAAAAACAGAGAGAGGGAAGGAGTCAGGGCAAGAGAGAGAGAGATAAAAGAGTGAAGGAGAGGATAGGGAGAATGGATAGTGTTAACTATAGATGTATTTATGGACTGAAGCTAGGATGCAGCATGTAAGACAAGGAGGAGTTAACAATGGATGTACAGTACAGTATTTATGTAGGTGTCTAAGTGAGTGTGTGCGCGCATGTGTATTTATGGCGGTATATATGTGTTTACCGTATATATACACCGCCATAAAAAAGACAGACTATGGTTTGGAACTGCACATGGGGACAAAGATCATACTTTTTGGAGAAATGTCCTCTGATCTGATGAAACAAAAATAGAACTGTTTGGCCATAACGACCATCGTTATGTTTGGAGGAAAAGGGGGGAGGCTTGCAAGCCGAAGAACACCATCCTAACCGTGAAGCACGGGGGTGGCAGCATCATGTTGTGGGGTGCTTTGCTGCAGGAGGGACTGGTGCACTTCACAAAATAGATGGCATTATGAGGCAGGACAATTATGTGGATATATTGAAGCAACATCTCAAGACATCAGTCAGGAAGTTAAAGCTTGGTCGCAAATGGGTCTTCCAAATAGACAATGACCCCAAGCATACTTCCAAAGTTGTGGCAAAATGGCTTAAGGAGAGCAAAGTCAAGGTATTGGAATGGCCATCACAAAGCCCTGACCTCAATCATATAGAACATTTGTGGGCAGAACTGAAAAAGTGTGTACGAGCAAGGAGGCCTACAAACCTGACTCAGTAAGACCAGCTCTGTCAGGAGGAAATGGGCCAAAATTCACCCAACTTATTGTGGGAAGCTTGTGAAAGGCTACCCGAAACGTTTGACCCAAGTTAAACAATTTAAAGGCAATGCTACCAAATACTAATTGAGTGTATGTAAACTTCTGACTCACTGGGAATATGATGAAAGAAATAAAAACTAAAATAAATCATTCTCTTTACTATTATTCTGACATTTCATATTCTTAAAATAAAGGGGTGATCCTAACCAACCTAAGACAGGGAATATTTACTAGGATTAAATGTCAGGAATGGTGAAAAACTGAGTTTAAATGTATTTGGCCAAGGTGTATGTAAACTGCTTACTTCAACTGTATATGTGTACAGTACTGTGCATAGCATGCTCCTCTGTGAGTCCAGGTGTCAGCGGGGAGCTCTCCTCTCAACCTCAAGGCAAGGGGAAGCTAATGTGGATGCAGTGAGGTGTGCAGTGAGCAAAGCATGCCTGGTGTAGTGCAGGCTCAACTCCCTGTGTCAGCAGCCCTCTCTCCTACTCCAACTCCATCCACACTGTAGTGTACAACAACACTGTAGTGTAGAATCAGCCTTGCAAGGTTGACCCAATCCCCACAGCACAGCAGCACAGCAACATAAGATAGCCTGTCTGTGATCCACATCCACATACCCCTGTAAGCCAGGCCCAGCTCATCCTCTGAGAACTGCAGTACCAGCAAAGCTGCATAAGCCAGCGAGGTTGTGATGCAACAGTACCAGCAAGGCTGTAGGACAGCACACTGCTTAGGAGCTACAGCCCCATAGCCTAGGGCAGCAGATTCAGCTGTGTTTTTGCTGATGTCTGTTTTATTGACCGTAGGGCTACAGGAAGAGTCAGGGGAGGGCAGAGTAGAGCGGAATTGAGGAGGTTAGTTTACTACAGAAGTATTACTGTATGCCGGGCAGCAATGAGCATAGAGAGAAAGAAAGAGAGAGGGGCCTGACCTGTACATAGAGAAGGTTGAGCTGGACAGGGTCTCGTGAGTCCACATTCTGGTCGGAGTAGAAGAACTTGCGTCTGAGCAGCAGCATCTCACTCTCCTCCACCCCCTGCTCTCTGAACGTCCGGCTGTGGTCCAGCCAGTTCACTGACAAGAGAAAAAAAACACACTCACGTATAGTACCAGTGAAATGTTTGGACACACCTACTCATTCAAGGGTTTTTCTTTATTGCTACTATTTTCTACATTGTAGAATAATGGTGAAGACATCAAAACTATGAAATAACACATATGGAATCATGTGGTAACCAAAAAAGTGTTAAACAAATCTAAATATATTTTAGATTTGAAATTCTTCAAAGTAGCCACCCTTGCCTTGATGACAGCTTTGCACACTCTGGCATTCTCTCAACCAGCTTCACCTGGAATGCTTTTCCAACAGTCTAAGGAGTTCCCAAATATGCTGAATTGCAGCTATTCGACCATGAAGGCCTGATTCACAGTCTCCTCTGAACAGTTGATGATGAGATGTGTCTGTTACTTGAACACTGTGAAGCATTTACTTGGGCTGCAATTTCTGAGGCTGGTAACTAATGAACTTATCCTCTGCAGCAGAGGTAACGCTGGGTCTTCCTTTCTTGTGGCGGTCCTCATGAGAGTCAGCTTCATCATAGCGCTTGATGGTTTTGCGACTGCACTTGAAGAAATGTTAAAGTTCTTGAAATGTTCCGTATTGACTTACCTTCATGTCTTAAAGTAATGATGGACTGTCATTTCTCTTCGCTTATTTGAGCTGTTCTTGCCATAATATGAACTTGCTCTTTTACCAAATAGGGCTATCTTCTGTATACCACCCCTACCTTGTCACAACACAACTGATTGGCTCAAATGCATTAAGGAATTAAATTTCACAAATTAACTTTTAAGGCACTCCTGTTATTTGAAATGCATTCCAGGTGACAACCTCATGAAGCTGGTTGAGAGAAAGCCAAGAGTGTGCCAAGCTGTCATCAAGACAGACGGTGGCTACTTTGAAAAATCTCAAATATAAAACATATTTAGATTTGTTTAACATTTTTTTGGTTACTACATGATTCCATGTGTTACTTCATAGTTTTGATGTCTTCACTATTATTCTACAATGTAGTAAATAGTAAAAATAAAGAAAAACACCACTAAGCAAGCGGCACAATGAAGACTAAGGAGCTCTCCAAACAGGCCAGGCACAAAGTTGTGGAAAAATACAGATCAGGTTTGGGTTATAAAAAATATCTGAAACTTTGAACATCCCACGGAGCACCATGAAGTCCATTATTTAAAAAATTTAAAGAATATGGCACCACAACAAACCTGCCAAGAGAGGGCCGCCCACCAAAACTCACGTACCAGGCAAGGAGGGCATTAACCAGAGAGGAAACAAAGAGACCAAAGCTCCACAGTGGACATTGGAGTATCTGTCCATAGGACCACTTTAAGCCATACACTCCACAGAGCAGGGTTTATTGAAAGGGTGGACAGAAAAAAGCCATTGCTTAAAGAAAAAATTAGAAAACAAGTTTGGTGTTCGCCAAAAGGCATGTGGGAGACTCCCCAAACATATGGAAGAAGGTACTCTGGTTAGATGAGATAAAAATTGAGCTTTTTGGCCATCTTGGAAAACGCTATGTCTGGCGCAAACCCAACACCACGAGAACACCATCCCCATGCTGTGGGGATGTTTTCAAATCAGCAGGGACTGGGAAACTGGTCAGATTTGAAGGAATGAATGATGGTGCTAAATACAGGGAAATTCATGTGGGAAATCAGTTTCAATCTTCCAGAGATTTGAGATTGGGACAGAGGTTCACCTTCCAGCAGGACAATGACCCTAAGCATACTGCTAAAGCAACACTTGAGTGGTTTAAGGGGAAACATTTAAATGTCTCGGAATGGCCTAGAACTCAATCCAATTGAGAATCTGTGGTATGACTTAAAGATTGCTGTACACCATCGGAACCCATCCAACTTGAAGGAGCTGGAGAAGTTTTGCCTTAAAGAACGGGCAAAAAGCCCAGTGGCTAGATGTGCCAAGCTTATAGAAACATACCCCAAGAGACTTGCAGCTGTAATTGCTGCAAAAGGTGGCTCTACAAAGTATTGACTTTGGGGGGGGTGAATAGTTACACATGCTCAAGTTTTCAGTTTTTTGTTCTTACTTGTTTGTTTTGCATCTTTTGCATCTTCAAAGTGGTAGGCATGTTGTGTAAATTCAATGATACAAACCCCCAAAAATCTATTTTAATTCCAGGTTGTAAGGCAATAAAATAGGAAAAATGCCAAGGAGGGTGAATACTTTCGCAAGCCACTGTATTACAGTTGGATGGCTTCAGGAGTTTCATGTAATCACAGCTTGAACTAAGTGGCTCATTTAGTTGACTATAAAATATCTTTTACACCATCACAGCAGTACAAAAACATTCGGGGCTGACCCAAAATCAGTCGGGGCTAAAGCCCTGAAAGCCGGGTCCTGGTGACATTCCTGTTTCTGTCACATTGTGGTAAAATAATTAAACATTGATACAGTACTATGACTTTGAATTTAGAGATAAAGCACATGTTAAAATGAGATGATACTAGATTTACATGTATTTATTAATGAGACTTTGGTAGGGGCGTTGACTGGGAGCATGTAATACTAGATAATTAACAACACATTTTGTGTTCTTATGGAAGTGCTCTTCAAACTCACAGTCATCGTCTGTGTGGAGTTTGGCTTTGAGCTTTTCCATCTTCCTCTCGTCTCGGAGCAGAGTCCTGTCCTTCTTCAGGGTGCCTGTCCCATGACCGTCCTCCTTCTTCTCCTCCACCCCCTCCTGGAGTAGGGAGTACTCCTCGTAGTTGGTGATTCCTGAAGAGGAGACACAGCCAGGAAAATCTCAGAGAGGGAGCAGTTTAGAGCACAGAGCCAGCACGTTGAGCTGTGGCATATCAGAGAAACCATTCCCTGCCTCCTACGTCCTCCCTCTCTACCTCCCTCTGCCCAGAAAAAAACAGTGGGGGAAACTGGAGAGCAGCCAGAAAACTAAAGTGGGAATTCAGAAGAGGAGAAGCCAAGCAGAAAGCCCTCTCTAAACAAACACCAGCCAATAAAGAGATCTACCAGACATCTCTCTTCTCCTCACCCAATTGAGTTTGGGCACAGGCAGCCCAGCATAATTGAAATATATGGCTGTGGAAAGAAACACCTCCATGAGAGGAGAGGACAGCACAGTCTATGGCTACACAATTACCACCCATAATTCTAACAGAGGAGGAAAATATGTTTTACACCATCAAACATATCTATATAAAATCTGGACTATGCCAGTACCATAGCTAATTCTTATGTTCTGAAAGCTAGGGGACGTGCATCCATACTGTAAGGTAGTGAGCTAAAAATAGGACCAGGTTTAATAATTTAAGGCTAGTGGATTGGTTGACTGGGTTTACATTGCAGTTGGAGAGAGTTTACTCACCTATTCTACTGCATATGGTAACAAGCAGCTCTCCTACAGTTTTAGAGTCATCCACCATGATAGTTTTAACTGCCCCGTCCAGCATCTTGATCTTCTGGGGCCTCTGTTTCTTCTTGTACTCCAAGACATCCTGGGAAACAAGGGGAGAGGTGAATCAGACGCAGTACCTTTGATGGAATGTGACATAAACCAAGAAGAGAACACCTAAACATCTGTATGTAAGTAGAACATCTAAGTCAGATCTACCACAGACTATTCAACACCTCTTCAGATTTAAATAGAACTGAGTGAGGTGTGGTCCAGGGGTCTGATTGGGCTCTATGATTGGGCTTTACCCCGTTCCGGAGCATGTAGTAATCCAGAGTCCTCCCAGACTCCAACCAGATTCCTTTTCTGGGATCATCATCAGAGAGAAACAGGCCGTAATCAGAAGCTGAAACAGAGACACAGAGTACTTACACATATTACAGTAGTAATGGGAACCGTTTCTTGATTGCTTAAATAGTATGAGTCAACTCCAAATGAAAGATACTGTCTATTTTGACAAAACAATGCTTTGACTGCATCTTGTGTAGTTACTGTTTTATGATGTAGAGGATGTCTCTTCTTCTGATCTCATTGACATTCATATGAATTATCCATATAATGACATTCAGTTGGGAAAGAAGGGTAATCATGGCTGCCCATCAGACTCTCCAGCTGATATAAATCTGTTCTAAAGCCTAATGAGAGCTCACAGCTTAAAGAGTGTCTCCAGCCTGCCTAGCTAACACCACAGAGAGCTTACCCAGCCTGCCTTACTAACACCACAGAGAGCTTATCCAGCCTGCCTAGCTAACACCACAGAGAGCTTATCCAGCCTGCCTTACTAACACCACAGAGAGCTTATCCAGCCTGCCCAGCTAACACCACAGAGAGCTTATCCAGCCTGCCTAGCTAACACCACAGAGGTTATCCAGCCTGCCTAGCTAACACCACAGAGAGCTTATCCAGCCTGCCTAGCTAACACCACATAGAGCTTATCCAGCCTGCCTTACTAACACCACAGAGAGCTTATCCAGCCTGCCCAGCTAACACCACAGAGAGCTTATCCAGCCTGCCTAGCTAACACCACAGAGGTTATCCAGCCTGCCTAGCTAACACCACAGAGAGCTTATCCAGCCTGCCTAGCTAACACCACAGAGAGCTTATCCAGCCTGCCTAGCTAACACCACAGAGAGCTTATCCAGCCTGCCAAGCTAACACCCCAGAGAGCTTATCCAGCCTGCCTAGCTAACACCCCAGAGAGCTTATCCAGTCTGCCTAGCTAACACCCCAGAGAGCTTATCCAGTCTGCCTAGCTAACACCACAGAGAGCTTATCCAGCCTGCCTAACTAACACCACAGAGAGCTTATCCAGCCTGCCTAACTAACACCACAGAGAGCTTATCCAGCCTGCCTAACTAACACCACAGAGAGCTTATCCAACCTGCCTAACTAACACCTCCGCAAGAGAGGAACACCGCCCAGACCCAGATCGAACCAGTCTCCTCAGAGCGAGAGCATAGACTGTAAGGCTTTGAAACAGTTTCCTGTCTTTCTGTAGTCAGAAAGCCATGCTGTGGGTGACATGGGTTTTTATCTCCTGCTTAAACAGTTTTGAACCGTTTGTATCCTTTTCATGCACACTGAAACAGAATTGGAGATCAGACACTAATGCCTTTTTTTACATTATTATTTTTTCGCAGACATGACTGCAGTATTCAGTACAGAGTGACTTACACAAGTAATTATGTCGTTTTTGCATTTATATTTTCTCTTAGTGCAACTGAGCCTTATGCAAGTTAAGATTTTACATTCAAAGAGCCCCCATTACCAGTAGTTCGCCCCATTTTGAGGTACCTCTCACCTTGGCCAGTCTGGGCTTCCGGAACCCTCTCCCTGATGATCCTGCAGGCGTCATACACAGGAGTGGAGGGCTCAAACTGCATGGTCTTCACCACATTGCACTGGCGTACACATATCTTGAGTGACAGGGCCACCATTTTCACTGGTGGTGTATTGGTGTCACCAACCTACACACCTGAAAAACACAAAAATATGTGTTTAGATATCTGTGGCTCAGGGAAATGTGAATAACATGACACTGGATATGTACACCAGAACAGCATACACAGGATATGGTCATACTTGTCCTCAGGTATATTGTAGAAGGGCTGCTTTGAATGAGTCTAATGCATCAGCTACTTTCCATCTCTCCCGATTCCTTAAAGGTTAAGAAGTAAGTAGAATTGTTTACATACACAGTGTTTAGCATATGCTGAGCCGAGCCAAGGTGAGCAGGTTAACCTTTCAGCAGAAAGCAAACGTCTCTGTAGTCACCTACAATAATAGGACAGAAGACGCTACAGAGAAAATGACATTCTAGAGCAGCATCATTATCTGTGTTTTACAACCCCTTACAAGCAGACAACGGAGTCAAACCAGTGGGTGTTATGTCATCTGTTAAAAGGCAAACCAATTCTAGTACACTGCAGTTCCTATTCCTACTAAAGAGTAAACACAGACAAAAGTGAACTCTAATGATACCCTTTTATGTTTTTCTTTCTCTTAGCCGGGAGGGAAAACCATTCACAATGGATCTCTCCAACAGTTAGGCATCTTTTTTTTTTTCAGAATTTAGTTCAGCAATTCTTTCCTCTACTCGGTGCACTGTCAAACCTGGATGACAAGACCATTTTCAGACAACCCTCAATTTTCACCTTTATGGTAGAGGGAGTGCGTATATGTTAGATATACTGTACAGGGGAATATTATGGATTATTATGGATAATATGAGTTGACATTCACCATGTCCTTCTTGGCAACAAAGGTCATGTTTTAAGCTGTACTTGTGAATCATCAAATTGATTCCATTTAGAGAAATATAGCCATGACAAAATGTTTTCCCATACAATCATTCTGTGAGCAATTTCAGAGAAAAAGTTTCTAATGATGTGGTTGTGAATGAGGTCCCCTCAGACTAGCAGTGTTTCATAGTAGTCACCCTACCCTTCTCCTGCAGCCCACACAGAGCCTCTTCTCTCCAGATAGTCCCTTTGCACAAAGAGCCAGAGGTAACGGCTTTGCATGGGGCCTGCTCCATACAACCTGCCACAGGAGTCCTGCTGCGCCTTTGTGGCTCAGATATGTGGCCTTTCTAACAGAGACTAACCACATGAGGACCAGCTAGCCCAGGCCACACATACACAGGCATGTGCACACACACAGAGGATGGGTTATGCTACACACTAGAGGTCGACCGATTATGATTTTTTCAACGCCGATACCGATTATTGGAGGCCCAAAAAAGCCATAATTGGCCGATTATTTAAAAAAAAAATGTATTTATTTGTTATAATGACAATTACAACAATACTGAATGAACACTTTTATTTTAACTTAATATAAATACATCAATCAAATCAATTTAGCCTCAAATAAATTATGAAACATGTTCAATTTGATTTAAATAATGCAAAAACAAAGTGTTGGAGAAGAAAGTAAGTGTTCCTTGCTCAGAACATGAGAACATATGAAAGCTGGTGGTTCCTTTTAACGTGAGTCTTCAATATTCCCAGGTAAGAAGTTTTAGGTTGAGGTTATTATAGGAATTATAGGACTATTTCTCTCTATATCATTTGTATTTCACATACCTTTGACTATTGGATGTTCTTATAGGCACTTTAGTATTGCCAGTGTAACAGTATAGCTTCCGTCCCTCTCCTCGCTACCTCCTACCTGGGCTCGAACCAGGAACACATCGACAACAGCCACCCTTGAAGCATCATTACCCATCGCTCCACAAAAGCCGCGGCCCTTGTAGAGCAAGGGGAACAACTACTCCAAGTATCAGAGCGAGTGATGTTTGAAATGCTATTAGCGCGCACCCCGCTAACTAGCTAGCCATTTCACATCGGTTACACCAGCCTAATCTTGGGAGTTGATAGGCTTGAAGTCATAAACAGCATTGCGAAGAGCTGCTGGCAAACGCACGAAAGTGCTGTTTGAATGAATGCTTACGAGCCTGCTGCTGCTCAGTCAGACTGCTCTATCAAATATGAAATCATAGACTTAATTATAACATAATAACGCCCAGAAATACGAGCCTTAGGTCATAAATATGGTCAAATCCGGAAACGATCATTTCGAAAATAAAACGTTTATTCTTTCAGTGAAATACGGAACCGTAACGTATTTTATCTAACGGATGGCATCCCTAAGTCTAAATATTGCTGTTACATTGTACAACCTTCAATGTTATGTCATAATTATGTACAATTCTGGCAAAGTATTACGGCCTTTGTTAGGAATAAACGGACTTCACACAGTTCGCAATGAGCCAGGCGGCCCAAACTGCTGCATATACCCTGACTGCTTGCACGGAACGCAAGAGAAGTGAACATTTCCCTAGTTATAAGAAATTCATGTTAGCAGGCAATATTAACTAAATATGCAGGTTTAAAAATATATACTTGTATATTGATTTTAAAGAAAGGCATTGATGTTTATGGTTAGGTACATTTTTTCGCAAATGCGCTTGTTAAATCATCACCCGTTTGTCGAAGTAGGCTGTGATTCAATGAGAAATTAACAGGCACCGCATCGATAATATGCAACGCAGGACACGCTAGATAAACTAGTAATATCATCAACCATGTGTAGTTAACTAGTGATTATGTTAATATAGATTTTTTTACAAGATAAGTTTAATGCTAGCTAGCAACTTACCTTGGCTTCTTGGTGCCCTCCCATAAAAGGTAGTCAGCCTGCCTTGCAGGCTCCTCGTGGAGTGCAATGTAAGGCAGGTGCTTAGAGCGTTGGACTAGTAATTGGAAGGTTGCAAAAACGAATCCCTGAGCTGACAAAGTAAAAATCTGTCATTCTGCCCCTGAACAAGGCAGTTAACCCACCGTTCCTAGGCCATCATTGAAATTAAGAATGTGTTAACTGACTTGCCTAGTTAAATAAAGGTGTAAAAAAAAAAAAAAAAAATACGTGTCCAAAAATACCGATTACCGATTGTTATCAAAACTTGAAATCGGCCCTAATTAAATCGGTCGACCTCTACTACACACAGCTCTGATTCAGGGAACATTATAAGGGCAGTAGGGTGTAACATGGCTTTGTACTGTGTGGTGATAATCAAAGTGTAAATATGTATTTTGAAAGCAGGAACTGCACAGTATATTCGTTGCAACCTTGGAATAGAAACATTGTAGGAGGAGGAGCTGAAGACAACCAGAATCATTCAATGGAACTCAGCCGTTGCGTAAAGGATAGAACACCCATTCCTTTCGATCACGGTTTCGCTTTATATCCATCAATAATAGCTCAAAGCTCCGCCATTTAGGCTTCAAATGCGATTAATTAAAAATTAGAACATTCCTGTTCTAGGCAGTAAGGATATATTTTACTCAAAAGACCTTGCCATTCCAAATCAATGAAATTCTCAAGTGAAGGCCAGCAGTCACTCCAGAGAGAGAGAGCGGGAGAGAGAGGGAGCATCCACATTATGAAACCCAGGGGGATAATCACTACTCTGGAGCGGAGCTAACAGTAGCAGTAGCAGCGTGAGAACCCATTTCTCACCGAGTTCCTCTCCTCTCTCTCTTCTGGCAAACACTCAACAGCAGCAGCAGGCTTCTCATTAGCTCAGCTTTCAGGCCGACACAGACCCATCACAGAGCAGAGACGACACAACATGGAGCAAGCAGATCGCAACCACAGATATATCAACACACAAAACGAATGGGTTTCTACTGTGTCCACTGAAACATTATGCTTCAAAGTGGACTTAAAATAGTATTTATTTCCAGGCCCCTGTCCTCTCATATCATTACCAGGGCTTTCTCTCATCTATCCAGAGGGCTTCCAGTATTAAGTTACTGGTAGGTTTGTTTACTACACAAAACAGAGAAGAGCAGCTTGGAGGGCAGTGTAAACATGGACAATTAAATAAGAGCTGAAGTCAGAAGCCATCTGGAGGGGATTCATGTCTAATGATTTGTTGTAATAACAATAGCAGAGAGCAGAGCCCCCGACGACAGCCAGCCACTGTCTCCTACTCAGCTTGGATTAGTACAGCACCAGTCACAGAGTCAGACAGTCAACAGGGAGCTGGATGGACATGTTGGACATGATCACGTCATTGGAGACAATATGATCGCTGATCACTACGTTTTGTGGAATTGGGTCATCACCAACAAACCTCCATTGCCACAATGGAGTTTTTTTTTTGAGGGGGGCGGGGGATAAACAGAATAGGCCCAAATAAACCATTTAAAATATTTTCTCATGCCCCATCAAAATTAAAGTCAGACAGTGTAGGCTACAACAATCTGGAATAAGTTATCCAGAATTCCAGAGGTACATGGGAAGCTAGCTGTGGCTATGACTTCCAGCTGTGTTTAGTAAAATCTTACAGCTGCTTGATGGCCTAATATAGCATCTTTAAAGTCAAAAGACAAGTCAACAGTAAAACATATAGTACTGATGAACCCTCTCAATGTATTCAAACCAAAATAGACTGGGTGCACAATGCAGACAACACAATGTGCAGTGATTATAAATACACTAATAAAAAGAAGCTTGTGAACATTCGAATACTAAGTAACAATGTATCTACAGTATATACAGTTGAAGTTGGAAGTTAACATACACTTAAGTTGTCATGAAAACCACTCCACACATTTCTTGTTAACAAACTATAGTTTTTGCAAGTCGGATAGGACATTTACTTTGTGCATGACACAAGTAATTTTTCCAACAATTGTTTACGTACAGATTATTTCACTTATAATTCACTGTATCACAATTCCAGTGGGTCAGAAGTTTACATACACTAAGTTGACTGTGCCTTTAAACAGCTTGGAAAATTCCAGAAAACGTCATGGCTTTAGAAGCTTCTGATAGGCTAATTGAAATCATTTGATTCAATTGGAGGTGTACCCGTGGATGTATTTCAAGGCCTACCTTCAATCTCTTTGCCTCTTTGCTTGACATCATGGGAAAATCAAAAGAAATCAGCCAAGACCTCAGAAAATAAATTGTAGACCTCCACAAGTCTGGTTCATCCTTGGGAGCAATTTCCAAACGCCTGAAGGCACCACGTTCATCTGTACAAACAATAGTACGCAAGTATAAACACACGCAGCCGTCATTCTGCTCAGCAAGGAGATGCATTCGGTCTCCTAGAGATTAACGTACTTTGGTGCGAAAAGTGCAAATCAATCCCAGAACAACAGCAAAGGACCTTGTGAAGATGCTGGAGGAAACAGGTACAAAAGTATCTATATCGACAGTAAAACGAGTTTTATATCGACATAACCTGAAAGGCTGCTCAGCAAAGAAGAAGCCACTGCTCCAAAACCGCCATAAAAAAGACAGACTACGGTTTGCAACTGCAAATGGGAACAAAGATCATACTTTTTGGAGAAATGTCCTCTGGTCTGATGAAACAAATATAGAACTGTTTGGCCATAATGACCATGGTTATGTTTGGAGGAAAAAGGGGGAGGCTTGCAAGCCGAAGAACACCATCCCAACTGTGAAGCACGGGGGTGGCAGCATCATGTTGTGGGGGTGCTTTGCTGCAGGAGGGACTGGTGCATCATGAGGCAGGAAAATTATGTGGATATATTGAGGCAACATCTAAAGACATCAACCAGGAAGTTAAAGCTTGGTCGCAAACGTGTCTTCCAAATGAACAATGACCCCAAGCATACTTCCAAAGTTGTGGCAAAATGGCTTAAGGACAACAAAGTCAAGGTATTGGAGTGGCCATCACAAAGCCCTGACCTCATCCTATAGAAAATTTGTGGGCAGAACTGAAAAAGCGTGTGCGAGCAAGAAGGCCTACAAACCTGACTCAGTTACACCAGCTCTGTCTGGAGGAATGGGCCAAAATCCACCCAACTCATTGTGGGAAGCTTGTGGAAGGCTACCCGAAACATTTGACCCAAGTTAAACAATTTAAAGGCAATGCTACCAAATACTAATTGAGTGTATGTAAACTTCTGACTCACTAGGAAAGTGATGAAGGAAATAAAAACTAAAATAAATCATTCTCTTTACTATTATTCTGACATTTCATATTCTTAAAATAAAGGGGTGATCTAAACCAACCTAAGACAGGGAATATTTACTAGGATTAAATGTCAGGAAGGATGAAAAACTGAGTTTAAATGTATTTGGCTAAAGTGTATGTAAACTTCCGACTTCAACTGTACACATTCATTTATCCCACAAGCATATGAAACCTAAATAACCTCCTGACCTATATTAGTGCAAGTGCCTTAATAAAAGATGAAGGTTTACAAACAAATGAGGTCAGGCAGTAATAGAAAACAAAAACGATTCCACACCTATACTCTTGCAACACCAGAATCAAAATGATGTATTCTTGGAACACCCTTGTTAGGCAACATAGATTTTAAAAAAACGCCCCCATCAGCTTATCTACTAAGTGAATTTCAAGGTCATGGCAAAGAAAGGACTAACATAAATCTTAATGGCCTACCAAAACATAGATAATGATCATAAACATGCCATTTCTCAACAATGCTAGTCCTCTATTAGCAAATAAGAGGAAAACATGCAGGTTGAAGCTAAAAATGCATTAGTCTGGCTTTACTAATATAATCAACCCTCTCATGCAGCAGCACTAGCTGTAAATAGTAGAAGCAGAGCCCTATAAGGATCAAATGTGGATTAGCATACTAGCTCCCTATCCCAGCCTAGTCAGTGTGAGGAGATTTTAACAAGCTCTAATAAGATTTAAAACAACCTCAGACCTATAACTAATTCCCTTGTCTAAGAGCATGCAAAAACCTAAGCTGTACATTACTTCATTGGATAGTCTTGCTGAAAGCAAAGCAGAGCTCTTGACTTCTTACATACTCTTATTATTATTATTATTATTATGATATCATTTATACTTTTTGTACTAAAACAATATTTAAATGAGCTCCCAATGCATTACAATGGCAATAAAAGGCCCATAGACTTATGTACATTGGGACATTTAAAAAAGATATACATATATAATTTGGCCATGCATCTCCTCCTACACCATTTAAGCTATCAACACCAAAACACCATTGAGGTGCTCAATCTGACCCTAGTTAGATTTTTTTGCCAAAGGCATTTTGATACTATTTATACTTTTGTAACTACAGTATAACCCTTTTAAATGTGCATAAATTAACATGGTTTGAATGAGAATCATAGACATTCAGTGGTAGCTATTCAAAATGCTCCTGCTCCTTGGCAAATTAAGCAAGACCACCAACTTTAAAACATTCAGGCTAACCTAACTTCAAGTTCTTATAAACTTGTATCAACTATATACATTTGCATAAATTACAATAAAATAACTAACAGTAACTCTTGAACCATTCAAACTAGAGACACCAAACCAACTTTCTCATGTTCAGGCTCTCCTAAACGTCAAATTATGTAGAAGGTTGATGAACTATAACTATATAAATCTGTATACATTAGAATAACATAACTCACCAACAGTAACTCTTGAAACCAACTTCACATGTTCAAGCTATCTTATCCAATCAATCAGTCCATTTCACAATTTTTCTACTATAACCAGTCACTACCATTACTACTGCAGTTACTTCCACTAATGTAACTTATTTCAAAACCATAAATGCTTTTAAAAAGTTAGCAAGCAGACACATTTTCTTCAGTAAATGTACTTCTTTAGTTATGAATTTTAATTATACAAATACATATGTAGGATCTTAATTTGAACTATATTGTCACAGCAAAATAATCCTTCAGCAACATGATTTGAACGTTTTGTCCATAATGTTGCTTGATAGGTGGTTGGGCCAAACGTAGGCTACATGAAAAGTGCAAAATTACCACATGTTAAGTGTGGGTTTTCAGTGAATTTATGTAAATCACAAAGCTCATCTGCAAATTCTTAGCAACAAAAGACTGATCAAATTAAGATCCTACATCTGTAAGTGACTGGCATGAGGAAGTAGGGTGAGAATAAATCCATCATCAGCGTTTTTTTGAGAAGGTGGGAGAGAGAAGGATGAAAGGTGTCATGTGCTTAGGAGGATATGCTGATGAATGCAATCTTTCCTTGGGTTCCTTTCTCTCATCTCTATACCCTCCACTTGTGCTCCACATTCATCCCCCCTTTCAATCCCTGTCTGATTAAAAGACAGGTCAATCTGCTGCAGGCCTGGGGCATGTCTCCTGGGGTCACCTCTAGTGTGTGGGTTCCAGGCCTCCTCCACCCATACTGTGTGCCTAGAGGTGACCCCAGGCAACATGCCCCGGGCCTGCGATACACTCTGTCGTATGCGAAGTGATACTTAGGGGCACTATAAAAGAGATTGTGTACGCATCAACAAAATATATATAGTTGGCCATCTGGTAAAAACATGACAAGGATAGGGAGGATATCCCACTATAGAATATCCTTCATGTTCTGGTCTATACCATTACACGTATGAGGTTTGAACAACATGGGGCTAAATAACCCTCTGAGCTGCAGTCACATCCACTAAAGATGACCAGATATATTCCATCCAGATATCATTCATTCCAAATCATATAAACAACAGCTCTCAATAGCAAATAACATTCAAGCCCCATGACTAAATTACAACCTACCACAAACATTAGCCCTTTACTAAGGCAGAAAGTCAAGGTCAGGTCTGTTAATTTAATCTGATTTCAATGCCACTAAGACGCATGTGCTATTTCTGAATTTAATGACATTCGAGTGAAACGCATCTTAATTGGAAAAGAGTAAATCAGAGGTTTGAAGAACAGCTTGCTAGCAGAGAGGCATTAATCAGCCATCATAAATACATCCTCAGTTAAGAGCCAGGCGTGATTTATCCACAGAACATGCAGCAGCAGCAAATGATGACCCATCTCTTTAACTACCCAGGGTTGTGAATACCAAACGAGACAGGAGATACATCACTCTGTCAGATGGATCATCACACTTATCATACATCTACAGTACATATTTCACATAAATATCACATCTATAGCGCAGCCAGTGAGATGGTTTACTAACCTTAATCATTAAAAAAACTGCACTTTTTGTATGAGAAGGATTTCCAGGCTCCTGTGAACAGATGTAAAGTAGAGTAAACATCCTGTAATTACACATAACGTAATTATCTGTTCCTCTAATGTGCATTAAATACAAACCTGCTGTACATACAACTAAAGGAGGAACCTGCAAGTATGAATTTTGTTGGACGGTGTATACCATGTGTATCCTGTACATACGACTAATAACATTTCGTCATTGCTTGTGTGTGAGCCAAGTTTAATCTACACATCACCTTCCTATTCTTTACATATCAAGATGTCCTTGTTTAACCCACTTCTGTTCTCGGAAAAGCCACAGTTTGGCCTATTTGTGGGCTGAACTAAATACAACCACCATGATTAATCATCAATCTGAGGCCTTCACTCTAATATTCCTCTCTTCAAATACAAAGGCATCTTCAGACTGGCCTTGTGCCCATGAACAATGAACAGTGCAATAACAATAATAATTATTTTGGGAGTGTTTATATTTGTCCTGTTTAACTCTTGTACATGTGTTCATTGTTCCAAGTGTGTAATGTAAATGTGTTTCTTGCATGTCCCAACTCCCGAGACACCCGCAGGGAGTGGGGTTACAGCCAGGGTCACCATTGTCCAGTGCCCCGGAGCAATTGGGGTTAAGTGCCTTGCTCAAGGGCACAGTGACATGTTTCACCTTGTCTGCTCTGGGATTCGAACCAGCGACCTTTCATTTACTGGCCAAACCCACTAACCTCTCGGCTACCTACTGCCTCCATGTTTGGCCTTCTCTACTGACAATGCATTGCACACAATTTTACTCAGTACAGGGATATTTTAAGGTCATCAGGAGAGGCTTTGAAAGAACTGTCATACTTCGTGTTACAGTATGGGAAAAAAGTCCCTAAGTAGGAGTGTTCTTGGTTGTGAATGCCGACTGCACTATAACTAAGGCAAACAGTTCAGCACTTGCGACGTTAAGCCACCAGCAAATTCACTATTTGACCCCTGCATATAAGAAGTATGTCTCAAACAGTAACGAGGAGCAGGCTGTTGTGTCTTCACTGATGCTAGCTCAGAGAGGATATTGGCTTTCCTCTAATGTCATTTCAAGATACAGATGCTGACAGAAATTGTAACTCTTACCCTTGTCGCAGGGGCAGGGAGAAAACAGCTCCTTTTACTCCAGCTAAAAATACCCAGAAAAGTAGAACGTCCTCCAGCACTGCTTCACAGGGATCCAAATAGACTCCCATCTCCCTAAGCATTTAAGAGGAAACCACTCTGCCATTTAGTAGAGCTAATATGATGGTTTCCCTCTACAAGAACCTCCATTTATACTTAAATTGAGCCAAAAATCTTTATTCCTAAGTCAAGAGGATAAATACATTAAATTAAGCTAATATAAAACACAGTAGAGGGTTTTGTAAGTACCGAGTAAAACAAAGTGTAAATCCTCTACAATCATTATGTAAGTGGTTCTAAAATGATACTTGCTCCACTTAAGACTACTTTCAAAAAGGAGCACAGCTTATTCTTTTACATTTCTCCAACTATAGTGCCTTCAGAAAGTATTCATACCCCGTTACTTATTCCACATTTTGTTGAGTTACATACTAAATTCGTAATGGATACAATACATTGTTTTCTCTCACCCATCTACATGTTATACCCCAAAATGAAAAACTGAAAACATGTTTTTAGATATTTTAGCAAATTTATAGAAATGTATCAAAAACATAAACGTAGTGTCGGTCCCATGTTTCATGAGCTGAAATAACAGATCCCAGAAATGTTCCATACCTACAAAAAGCTTATTTCTCTCAAATATTGTGCACAAATGTGTTTACATCCCCATTGATGAGCAATTCTCCTTTGCCAAGATAATCAATCCATCCACCTGACAGGTGTGAAATATCAAGAAGCTGATTAAACAGCATGATCATTACACAGGTGCACCGTGTGCTGAGGACAATAAAAGACCACTCTAAAATGTGCAGTTTTGTCACACAACACAATGCCACAGATGTCTCAAGTTGAGGGAGCATGCAATAGGCACGTTGACTGCAGGAATGTCCACCAGAGCTGTTGCCAGAGAATTGAACGGTAATTTCTCTACCATAAGCCACCTCAAACATATTTTCAGAGAATTTGGCAGTACGTCCAACAGTCCAACCGCAGACCACGTGTATGACGTTGTGTGGGCAAGAGGTTTGCTGATGTCAATGTTGTGAACAGAGATCCCCATGGTGGTGCGGTTAAGGTATGGGCAGGCATAAGCTATGGACAATGAATACAATTGTAGTTTATCGATGACAATTTGAATGCACAGAGATACCGTGAAAATATGCTGAGGCCCATTGTCATGCCATTCATCCGAGGGCACGACAAAACCAATCCCCCTCAGGAGACTGAAAAGATTTGGCATGGGTCCTCAGATCCTCAAAAGGTTTTACAGCTGCACCTTCGAGAACATCCTGATGGGTTGCATCACTGCCTGGTATGGCAACTGTTCGGCCTCCGACTGCAAGGCACTACAGAGTGTCATGACGCTGGCCTGGGGGTAGGTTTATGACAGTCATAAATACCTCTCCTCCCTTTTTTCCTCTCTCTACCCTACTGATGTGACTATTGAAAATCCCTTGGTTAACATAAAGATTCTGGGAACATCAGAAGGTGGGGGGAAATGAACCATATTTTGGTAATCCAACCAGTTGAACATATGCGTTGGTACTTAATGAATATTATGTCAGTTCGGTTGTCATCTGAGACATTCTCATCAATGATAGGATGACATAAACGGTACAGTGGAAAGTCTACACATTATAGTTATCAGATTCACATGGAATTGTTGTGCAATTTAAATGTTTGAATATGAAATTATTTGTGAGGGGATGAAATGTGATTTTAGCTTCTAAAATGTGAGAATTGGGTTTTCATGAGTGAATTAGGCCCGACTCAGTGGCCCGCCCACGTGAAGATACATTGGTTATAAACGAATGAAACACGCCCTCCTCTCCCTTCCTATATAAAGCCTTGACGACAATATAACTTCCTGTTCCGGGTACATTAGGATGACGATCCGATGTCAGAAGGGTTCAGATAATAACTACAGAACGAAGCCAACCTCAGCGTGAGCTGTGGTTGCGAATGGTATGAACGTTGAACTCTTATTCACTACAGAAGTGATACCTCCTAGCCGTTGAGTTAGCAACAGCAGCTGCAAACGTGGGCTAGGAAAGAACAGACAGAGTATCCCGTCTACCACACAACGACGTTACTACAACGTATCCAATTTACCACCAGGTAAATTGTGTACCATCTTCCGAGGTGGTACCACCTTCCGAGGACAGGAAGATCTCTGTTGGCCAACACGACCAGCATCTACGATCAACCTACCGAAGCACAGCTCAGAGTAAACATTTCTTGCATTTTCCTTTCCTAAATGGGCGATAATTTAGAATGCATAAGATTCTGTATTTACGATAGAGTAGCTGCCTACTGCCCGATAGAGACATCGCTTCTTCCTTTGTTCTTCAGGTCTTCCCACTCTTTCACTCAAACCCAACCCACTTTTCTTTGTGTAACCAGCTGTCATATGTGTTCTGTCCGCTAGAGACGTTTTCCTTTATGACATAATTTGTAATCAAGGTATGATTCATTCTGTGTATATGTAATTCTGTGTGATTAGTTAGGTATTTAGTAAATACATAATTAAACCCAATTTTGTATTGCTGATTCAAATTGTTAGCCAGGGTTCGTGAAGATAACCAAAAATTTACAACTTTCAGATGAGACTGAAATAAGGTGACGATTAATATTGACTGCTATTGATGTAAAATATTACTAGGTCTTTAAGACTTTATTTCGGAAGATAACTGCTCTATAGATATTATTTTGTGGTGCCCCGACTTTCTAGTTAATTACATTTACATGATTAGCTCAATCAGGTAATATTAATTACAGAGAAAGGATTTTATAGATTAGCATGTGATATCACTTAATCCGGCATAGCCAAAGACACGAGAAGAAGGTAGTGCGTACGGCCCATTACATCACCGGGGCCAAGCGTCCTGCCATCCAGGACCTCTGTAGCAGGCGGTGTCAGAGGAAGGCCCTAAAAATTGTCAAAGACTCCAGCCACCCTAGTCATAGACTGTTCTCTCTGCTACCGCACGGCAAATGCTACCGGAGCGCCAAGTCTAGGTCCAAGAGGCTTCTAAACAGGTAGAAAGAGGAGGAAGGGAAGCGCTACTAAGGTACACAATAGTACATTTTGGTAGACAGAATGTGCTCTCTGGTAAAAGGGAGTCCCTGACAAAGGCCATGCAGCCATAACGCGTCAGAATTTAAAAACGTTTTTTCCATTGAACATGCCATACAAATAAAGGCATTTTAATTAATTATATGAAGAGTGCCTTGGTCCTACTTTCTTTTTGAGGATTCTACCCCCAAGCCATGAGACTCCTGAACAGCTAATCAAATGGCTACCCAGACTATTTGCATTGCCCACTCCCCCCCCCCCCCCCTTCTACGCTGCTGCTACTCTCTGTTATTATCTATGCATAGTCACTTTAATAACTCTACCTACATATACATATTACCTCAATACCGCTGCCCCCGCACATTGACTCTGTACCAGTACCCCCTGCTATTGTTATTTACTGCTGCTCTTTAATTATTTGTTATTCTTATCTCTTACTTTTCTTTAGTATTTTCTTAAAACTGCATTGTTGGTTAAGGGCTTGTAAGTAAGCATTTCACTATTTGGCTCATGTGACAAATACAATTTGATTTGATTTAATGTACGGCCCCATGTCACAAGGATCTGTACACAATTTCTGGAAGCTGAAAAAGTCCCAGTTCTTCAAAGGCCTGCATACTCACCAGACATGTCACCCAATGACATGTTTGGGATGCTCTGGATCGACATGTACAGCAGCGTGTTCCAGTTCCCATCAATATCCAGCAACTTCGCACGCCATTGAAAGAGTGGGACAACTTTCCACAGGCCACAATCAACAGCCTGATCAACTCTATGTGAAGGACATGTGTCGTGCTGCATGGTCACATCAGATACTCACTGGCTTTCTGATCCAGAACCCTAACTTTAAAAAAAAATATGTATCTGTGACCAACACATGTATATCTGCATTCCCAGTCATGTGAAATCCATAGATTACGGCCTAATTAAATTTAAATTGACTAATGTCCTTATATGAACTGAAACTTAGTAAAATCTTTGAAATTGTTGCATGTTGGTTTATATTTTTATTCAGCTTAGAAATCTCATTTATTCACACCTCTGAGTCAATACATGTTATTATCAACTTTGGCAATGATTACAGCTGTGAATCTTTCTGGGTAAGTCTTTAAGAGCTTTACAAATCTGGACTGTACAATATTTGCACATTATTATTTTTTGAAGTCTTCAAGCCGGTTGTTGATCATAGCTTGACAAGCCATTTTTAAGTCTTGCCATATATTTTCAGGCTGATTTAAGTCAAAACTGTAACTAGGCCACATTCAATATCATCATAGTAAGCAACTCCAGTGTACAGTATATTTGGCCTTGTGTTTTAGGTTATTGTCCTGCTGAAAGGTGAATTTGTCTCCCCGTGTCTGTTGGAAACAGAACCAGGTATTAATCTAGGATTTAGCCTGTGCTTCCGTTTCTTTTTATCCTAAAAAACTCCCTTGACTGGTGACAAGCATACCCATAACATGATACAGCCACCACCATGCTTGAAAATATGAAGAGTGGTACTCAGTGATGAGTTATGTTGGATTTGCCCCAAACATAATGCTTTGTATTGAGGACATATTTAATTTCTTTGCCACATTCTTTGCAGTTTTACTTTAGTGCCTTATTGCAAACAGGATGCATGTTTTGGAATATGTTTTATTCTGTACAGGCTTTCTTCTTTCACTGTCATTTAGATTAGTCTTGTGGAGTAACCACAATGTTGTTGATCTATCCTCAATTTTCTCCTATCACAGCCATTAAACTCTAACAATTTTTAAAGGCACCATTGGCTTCATGGTTTCTCTGGTAACTGAGTTATGACAGACACCTGTTTCTTTGTAGTGACCATCCAAAGTGTAATTAATAACTTCACCATGCTCAAAGGGATATTCAACGTCTACCAATAGGTGCCCTTCTTCGCGAGGCATTGGAAAACCTCCCTGGTCAACATACAATCATTGGATAACAAAATAGACAAACTACGATCATGAATATCCAACCAACGGGACATTAAAAACCATAATATCTTAAGTTTCACAGAGTCGTGGCTGAATAATGACATGGATAAAATACAGCTGGCGGGTTTTATGCTGCATCGGCAAGATAGAACAGCTGCCTCCGGAAAGACAAGGGGTGGCGGTCTGTGTATATTTGTAAACAACAGCTGGTGCACGAAATCTAATATTAAGGAAGTCTCGAGGTGTTGATTGCCTGAGGTAGAGTATCTCATGAAACTGTAGACCACACTATTTACCAAGAGAGTTGTCAATATTTCTCGTAGCTGTCTATTTACCACCACAAACCGATGCTAGCACTAAGTCTGCACTCAATGAGCTCTATAAGGCCATAAGCAAACAGGAAAACGCTCATCCAGAGGCGGCACTCCTAGTTGCCGAAGACTTTTTGCAGGGGAACTTAAATCCGTTTTTACCTCATTTCTACCAGCATGTTAAATGTGCAACCAGAGGGGGAAAAAATAAAAATAACTCTAGACCAACTTTACTCCACACACAGAGACACGTATAAAGCTCTCCCTCACACTCCATTTGGCAAATGTGACCATAATTCTATCCTCGTGATTCCTGCTTACAAACAAAAACTAAAGCAGGAAGCACCACTGACTCGGTCAATAAAGAAGTGGACACATGATACAGATGCTAAGCTACAGGACTGTTTTGCTAGCACAGAATGGAATGTGTTACAGGATTCTTCCAATGGCATTGAGGAGTACACCACATCTTTCACTGTTTTCATCAATAAGTGCGTTGATGACGCCGTCCCCACAGTGACCATACGTACATACCCCAACCAGAAGCCATGGCTTACAGTCAACATCCGTACTGAGCGATTATGTGACTTGTTAAGCACATTTTCACTCCTGAACTTATTTAGGCTTGCCATAACAAAGGGGTTGAATAGTTATTGACTCAAGACATTTCAGCTTTACATTTTTTATGAATTTGTTAACATTTAAATTAAACATAATTCCAATCCAATATTATAGGTCATTGTCTATAGGCCAGTGACACAAAATCTAAATTAAATACATTTTAAATTCAGGCTGTAACAACAACATTTGGAAAAAGTCAAGGGGTGTGAATCCTGTCTGAAGGCACTGTAATTGCAGAACATTCAAAGAAAGTATAATATACTATGTAATGTTAAAATAATTCTAGAGGGAATAGATCAGGCACTTACAGGATACAGTATACTATAATAAAGCCTTGCTGGGCTCACTGTTAGACATGAAGAACAAGCATGTGACTTGGCCAAGGTAGAAGGAGCTACTAGAGGAGAAGAGACTAGAGCAGAGCTCCACCCAACAGCTGCAGTAAGTCAGTCACTGGACTGTACGCCAAGGATGGTGGATAATTTAAGATGTGCCACTCAGGTCATCCCAAAAAAATGCTCAGTTCTGGTCTTCTTAACGAGGTTGCTCTCCAAAAGGCACCAACGCATTAGCAGCTGGGTCTGGTTTGCTTACTTCATTGACTGTATATGACCCAGAGAAAGGGTGACGCTTCTTCAGTCTCTGTGTACAACCACACAGGGTCGTCATGGCCCCCAAGACTGACTGGATTCCCTGGCTCCACCCATCAAGACTGTGGGAGGGTATGTTTGGATTCCTCTCTTCAAGCCTGAGTGGTCCCTCTGGTCATAAGAGGGTAGAGAAATATGTTTTCAGAGCCCCTTAACTGGCTGATCCGATAACAGCATTAAAGTACAACATCGATTTTTCGTGATATAACATCTGGGATCTTGGATCTTGGTTTATGTGTAAGTTAGTGATCTGACATAGTGAGTATGAGTGAGAGTCAGGAGTTCAGCTTGCCTCTGCCACGCTATCTCGCCTTGCAACTCAGCCCACTTAGCGCAGCATGGGGTCATAGTTTGTGTGTGACTGTGAGACTAACACATTTCAACCCATTCAAAAGCTGACAACACCGGTATACAGTACATACAGTGGGGAGAACAAGTATTTGATACACTGCCGATTTTGCAGGTTTTCCTACTTACAAAGCATGTAGAGGTCTGTAATTTTTTATCATAGGTACACTTCAATTGTGAGAGACGGAATCGAAAACAAAAATCCAGAAAATCACATTGTATGATTTTTAAGTAATTAATTTGCATTTTATTGCATGACATAAGTATTTGATACATCAGAAAAGCAGAACTTAATATTTGGTACAGAAACCTTTGTTTGCAATTACAGAGATCATACGTTTCCTTTTAGATTCCGTCTCTCACAGTTGAAGTGTACCTATGCTTTGTAAGTAGGAAAACCTGCAAAAATCGGCAGTGTATCAAATACTTCTTCTCCCCACAGTATGTAGCAGGTGAATAATACCATTGGTGAGCCGGATGATAAAGGATGTGGATGGATAGGTGTCTGACAGCATTAGTCAGAGGCAGTGGTACAGTAGGACTGACACAGATCATCCCCCCCTCATCTAGGGCTGGGTGGTAATCCATATTTTACTATCGAACAGTATTGATGCATGGACCAGTTTGGATATTTACCTTACCTTACATAACAGTATTTCAATGTTTTTTGTTTGTTAAATATAATATACATCAAAAAACAGTTATGAAACTTGATTATGGCAATCATCTGTTCTTACCGCCAGTAAGATACTGCTAACAGTTGAGTACTGCTCATTTGCCTATGCTGCAGCGCTGGCGCTGAAGGTGCGCACATGAAAGTAAGCATGCATGGCGCAGATACAGTGCTGTACAGTATCTGAGCGCTGTTGGCTAGAGCGCACGTATAGTCTACACAATGAGATTATTATGGACAAAAGAGCAAAAGTATTTGTTAAAACGGCAAACAAGTATTGATTCCCTTCAAACATTTAAAAATGATATGCTCTTTCACCTAGCAAGTTATGCATTTACAGTATCCATTTTTTGCTTTCCTATTGTACTAGCGATTGCTGGTTTGACTCAGAAAATGTATTAAACTCTTTTGTATCAATAAAAATGAAAAAAGGAAAGTATTGATGATCATGTCACCAGAATAAGATCCATGATATTTGTTGGAAAGGAGTATCAGGCTCATCACTTTGCACTTTCACCACCCTGAAGTTCGTCATCATTTATTTAATCTGTAGTCTAATAAACTGCATGATTTCCGGACGAGTTGTAGTGGGAGTACCACACAACATTACATCACGTGACACCAATTTTATTTCGATATGATGGTTATTATATCAATATTTGCACATAAAATCTTTCCATCACGATATGATATTTTGTACATATCACCCAGCTCTGCCCTCATCCTCAGGCCCTTGTCAGGATGATGTCCGCCAGTCAGGGAAAGCGCTGCTGTCTGCGAACACCACTGGGTTGGAGCAGCCCAGATATACAGTATTTGTAGGGCTATATTTACCGAAGTAACAAAAAGCTTAGAGAAAATGTGAGAATTTTGAGAAATTCAAGATCAAAACAGCTATTTTATGTTCCAGGCTATTTACGTCATTGTTTCCATCTTCTCGAAAGCAAAAGAGGACTCAAGTAACCAAATGACGTTGCTCTTTTCTCTGCTCCTGCAGTGAATCTGACTGGTGCGTGCTACACTAACTACAGTATGACACAGGTTGTAATTGGAGTAATATGCGCTATTATTAAAAGAGGAAGAGGATAGCCGGAGAGAGGAGCATCATGAAATGTGACTGTAATTAAGGAGAGATCATTGCTATGGCGGGCTTACATAAACAAAACATCTGAGTCTAACATTTCTCTTTCTGAAAAGAAAGCAGCTCTAGAGCAAACATGCTTTTCCTCTGGGCTGATTCAAGTGGGCGTATGAAATCATTGCGCTGCTGCTTCCAAAGGCTAACAGACCGTTGGGATACTCCCTCTTCCAGTCTCTCACACACAGTAAAACCAGTACAGACACCATACACACTAGAGGTCGACCGATTAATCGGAACGGCCGATTAATTAGGGCCGGTTTCAAGTTTTCATAACAATCGGAAATCGGTATTTTTTTACACCTTTATTTAACTAGGCAAGTCAGTTAAGAACACATTCTTATTTTCAATGATGGCCTAGGAATGGTGGGTTAACCGCCTTGTTCAGGGGCAGAATGATAGAGTTTTACCTTGTCAGCTCGGGGATTCAATCTTGCAACCTTCCGGTTAACTTGTCCAACGCTCTAACCACCTGCTTCTCATTGCACTCCACGAGGAGCCTGCTTGTTACACAAATGCAGTAAGAAGCCAAGGTAAGTTGCTAGTTAGCATTAAACTTCTCTTATAAAAAAGAATCAATCAATCATAATCACTAGTTATAACTACACATGGTTGATGATATTACTAGTTTATCTAGCACGTCCTGCGTTGCATATAATCGATGCAGTGCGCATTCGCGAAAAAGGACTGTTGTTGCTCCAACGTGTACCTAACCATAAACATCAATGCCTTTCTTAAAATCAATATACAGAAGTATATATTTTTAAACCTGCATATTTAGCTAAAAGAAATCCAGGTTAGCATGCAATATTAACCAGCTGAAATTGTGTCACTTCTCTTGCGTTCATTGCACGCAGAGTCAGGGTATATGCAACAGTTTGGGCCGCCTGGCTCGTTGCGAACTAATTTGCCAGAATTTTACGTAATAATGACATAACATTGAAGGATGTGCAATGTAACAGGAATATTTAGACTTATGGATGCCACCCTTTAGATAAAATACGGAACAGTTCCGTATTTCACTGAAAGAATAAATGTTTTGTTTGAGATTATAGTTTCCGGATTCGAACATATTAATGACCTAAGGCTCGTATTTCTTTGTGTTATTATATTATAATTAAGTCTATGATTTGATAGAGCAGTCTGACTGAGCGATGGTAGGCACCAGCAGGCTCGTAAGCATTCATTCAAACAGCAATTACGTGCGTTTTGCCAGCAGCTCTTCGCAATGCTTCAAGCATTACGCTGTTTATGACTTCAAGCCTATCAACTCCCAAGATTAGGCTGGTGTAACTGATGTGAAATTGCTAGCTAATTAGCGTGGTGCGCGTTAATAGCGTTTCAAACGTCACTCGCTCTGAGACTTGGAGAAGTTGTTCCCCTCACTCTGCATGGGTAACGCTGCTTCGAGGGTGGCTGTTGTCGATGTGTTCCTGGTTCGAGCCCAGGTAGGAGCGAGGAGAGGGACGGAAGCTATACTGTTACACTGGCAATACTAAAGTGCTTATAAGAACATCCAATAGTCAAAGGTATGTGAAATAAAAATGATATAGAGAGAAATAGTCCTATAATTCCTATATTAACTACAACCTATAACTTCTTACCTGTGAATATTGAAGACTCACGTTAAAAGGAACCACCAGCTTTCATATGTTCTCATGTTCTGAGCAAGGAACTTAAACGTTAGCTTTCTTACATGGCACATATTGCACTTTTACTTTCTTCTCCAACACTTTGTTTTTGCATTATTTAAACCAAATTGAACATGTTTCATTATTTATTTGAGGCTAAATTGATGTTATTGATGTATTATATTAAGTTAAAATAAGTGTCCATTCATTATTGTTGTAATTGTCATTATAACAAATAAATTAAATTAAATATTTATATTTTATATCGGCCGATTAATCGGTATCGGCTTTTTTTGGTCCTCCAATAATCGGTATCGATATCGGCGTTGAAAAAAAAAACTCTAATACAAACTCAATGTGCCTACAGAGCTTTCCCCTGCCCTCAGGGCACTTATACCTAACAAAAACACATACTGTACAGTACAGGATATTAGTGATTTACAAACAACAAAGCTTAGAGAAAATTATTCAGGGAATATTATACCAACTACTACAGTATGAATTGATAGTTTGACTGACTTACTAGTTGTTCATTGTTAAACATATGAGGAATCATCATTAATACGGCATTAAATATATTAGATTAATCAGTGGGAGAGATGTACTTCCTCCTGCCTTTGGATCAGGAGACTGGGAGCATCAGAACATTAGTATTTAGCAACATGCTCAGAGCATTGCCTCCCAGTCATATAAATCCTGGCCAATGTGTAATGTCCTGCAAATCAGGTAAAAGCAATCTCAGGTCCAGCCTCTCCTCTCCTCAGCTCACAGCCATCCTTTCTCTCTCGGTCTCATCCGTCAGAAGGCCAGAGGAGGCAGGTCCCGGACTACCTGCTGTCTGCTACCAGCAGCATACTGATTGTATTATCAAGAGCACTGGAACGGAACTTATAAACAGTGGCTGCGTCCCAATGTGTGATGGATAAGGATACTTTCTAAGAGTGATAGCTAGATATCCTTACAAGAGGCAAAATAAATATCTACATCACAATTACACTATGCGCGATATCAGCCCTGAGCATATCGGACTGCTTCTTTTCTCCAATCACTAGATTCCTCCTGCAAGCTCTGGACCATTACACCGGATCTTCGCAGCTAGCTAGCTGCTACCGAGTGGCTACTGTGGCTACCGCCCTTGTCCAGAAGCATGCACCAGTTAGTCTCGAGCTAGGCCCATCTCCCGGCTAGCAAACGGAGTACACCAACTACAATACCTCTCTTGCCAATTTGGCCTGGACCCTTTGTCGACACGGAGCCCCGCCGATCCATCACGACTGGTCTGCTGATCTGCTTACGTAATTCAGCCGATGTGCTCTCACCCGGCCTCTGCGTTGCGGATGTGGTGAAGATCCATCTGCTAGCCCCGGCCCGCTAGCTATCTCCCGCTCGCCTAGCGTAGTAATCGACTACCGAACGGCTCCCTGTTCCATCTATTGCTGCTCATTGGACCCTATGATCACTCGGCTACACAGCTGGACCGTTCATTAACACGGACCTTCATTTTGTTTATCTGTCGACCCCAGCCCTCGAACTCACTCCCTGTATGTAGCTAACTGTCCCTCTGCCCATTTATCGACATTAGCCGTTGCTGTTGTCTTAGCTGTTTATTCGTTGTTGTCTCACCCGTTGTTGTCTTAGCTCTCCCAAACAACACCTGTGATTGCTTTATGACACTCTCTAATTTCTATATGCCTTGTATACTGTTAACCTGTTAGTGAATAGGGGGCGCTATTTTCACTTTGGGAAAAAATCGTGCCCAAATTAAACAGCCTCGTACTCTGTTCTAGATCATACAATATGCATATTATTATTACTATTGGATAGAAAACATTCTGAAGTTTCTAAAACTGTTTGAATTAAATCTGTGAGTAAAACAGAACTCATTTGGCAGCAAACTTCCAAACAGGAAGTGAAAATTCAGAAAATGGGGCTCTGTGTCAGGGCCTGCCTATTCAACTGGCTTATATTTATGGATCTGTATGCACTTCATACGCCTTCCACTAGATGTCAACAGGCAGTAGAATGTTGAATGGGGTGTCTAGCTTGATGTGAGACCGAATGAGAGCTTTTGGAGTGACAGGTCCGCTCTTTTGGCAGTATTCAACTGCGCACCAGGGAACCTCACATTGTCTTCTGAAATGCGTTAGGTATACACGACGAAATGCTCCGGCTCTGATTTTATTGGATACATATGAGAAAAACATAATAAAGTAGGATTTTCAACCGAGTTTGACCAGTTTATTCAACGTTTATTGGGACTTTTGGAATTTTTCGTTCCATGCGCAAAGATTTCTTGGACATGTGCACTCCACATGGCTAGCCAAAGTTGCTAATTCGACAGAAGAAATGGACATTCTAAAACAAAACAACGATTTATCCTGGAACTAGGATTCCTTGCACAACATTCTGATGGAAGATCATCAAAAGTAAGAGAATATTTATGATGTTATTTTGTATTTTTGTGGTTTGTGTTAGCACACAACAATTCTCCGCCTTGTTGGAGCCATCTCACAATATTGCATGCTGTACGTTGTACTAAAGTTTTTTTTATTTTTTAAATTTAACACAGCGGTTGCATTAAGAACCAGTGTATATTTCATTTGCTGTACAACATGTATTTTTTAGTAAAGTTTATGATGAGTTTTTTGGTTAGATTACGTGACTGTCCAAAATTTCTCCGGACAATTTGGTGCATCATGGCTACGTATTCACAATGTAAAACCACGATTTGTACCTCTAAATATGCACATTTTCGATCAAAACATAAAATGTATTGTATAACATGATGTTATAAGACTGTCATCTGATGAAGTTGTTCAAGGTTAGTGATTAATTTTATCTCTATTCGTGGGTTTTGTGAAAGCTATGTTGGCGGTGAATAAATGGTGTTGTGTGTTTGGCTATTGTGGTGAGCTAATATAAATATATATTGTGTTTTCGCTGTAAAACATTTAAAAAATCGGACATGTTGGCTGGATTCACAAGATGTTTATCTTTCATTTGCTGTATTGGACTTGTTAATGTGTGGAAGTTAAATATTTCTAAGAAATATTTTTGAATTTCGCGCGCTGCGAAGGGATGCGGAATGTTGTGGGTGTTCCGCTAGCAGAACCCCGGGGCGAGAAAGGTTAAGAGCAGCTACCATTGTTACATTTTACTGCGGAGCCCCTAGTCCTGCTCAACATGTTTCAGATAGCCCCCTTGTCCCACCCCCCACACATGCGGAAAACTAGCGCCTCCAGAGATGCAACCACTCTCATTGTCACTCAATGTATAGGTTTACCCCCACTGTACTCACACCCTACCATACCCTTGTATGTACACTATGCCCTGAATCTATTCTACCACGGCCAGAAATCTGCTCCTTTTATTCTCTGTTCCCAAAGCACTATGCGACCAGTTCTTATAGCCTTTAGCCGTACCCTCATCCTACTCCTCCTCTGGTGACATAGAGGTTAACCCAGGCCCTGTGTGTCCCCAGGCGCTCTCATTTGCTGACTTCTGCAACCGTAAAAGCCTTGGGTTCATGAATGTTAACATTAGAAGCCTCCTCCCTAAGATTGCTTTATTCACTGCTTTAGCATACTCCGCCAACACTGATGTCCTAGCCGTGTCTGAATCCTGGCTTAGAAAGGCCACCAAAAATTCAGAAATTTCCTTCCCCAATTACCACATTTTCCGTCAAGACATAACTGCTAAAGGGGCCGAATGGCAATCTACTGTAGAGATAGCCTGAAGAGTTCTGTCATACTATCCAGGTCTATGCCCAAACAGTTTGAGCTTCTACTTTTAAAGATCCATCTCTCCAGAAATAAGTCCCTGTTGGCGCTTGTTATAGACCCCCCTCTGCTCCCAGCTGTGCCTTGTACACCATATGTGAATTGATTGCCCCCCATCTATCGTCAGAGTTCGTACTGCTACGTGACCTAAATTGGGATATGCTTAACACCCCAGCCGACCTACAAACTAAGCTAGCTGCCCTCAATCTCACACAAATTATCAAATAACCTACCAGGTACAACCCCAAATCCTTAAACATGGGCACCCTCATCCTGATCAGCTTGCCCTCTAAATACACCTCTGCTGTTTTCAACCAGGATCTCAGCGATGATTGCCTCATTGCCTGCATCCGTTATGGGTCCGCGGTCAAACGACCACCCCTCATTACTGTCAAACGCTCCCTAAAACACTTCCGAGAGCAGGCCTTTCGAATCGACCTGACCCGTGTATCCTGGAAGAATATTGACCACATACCGTCAGGAGAGGACGCCTGGTTGTTCTTTAAAAGTGCTTTCCTCACCATCTTAAATAAGCATGCCCCTTTCAAAAAATGTAGAACTAAAAACAGATATAGCCCTTGGTTCACTCCAGACTTGACTGCCCTTGACCAGCACAAAAACCCCATGTGGCGTACTGCACTAGCATCGAATAGTCCCCGTGATATGCAACTTTTCAGGGAAGTCAGGAACCAATACACACAGTCAGTTAGGAAAGCAAAGGCTAGCCATTTCAAACAGAAATTTGCATCCTGCAGCACTTATTCCAGAAAGTTCTGGGACACTGTAAAGTCCATGGAGAATAAGAGCACCTCCTCCCAGCTGCCCACTGCACTGAGACTAGGAAACACTGTCACCACTGATAAATCCATGATAATCGAGAATTTCAATAAGCATTTCTCTACGGCCTGCCATGCTTTCCACCTGGCTACCCCAAACCCGACCTACAGCTCTGCACCCTTCACAGCAACTGGCCATGTTCTGTTATAATCTCCACCCGGCACAGCCAGAAGAAGACTGGTCACCCCTCATAGCCTAGTTCCTCTCTAGGTTTCTTCCTAGGTTCTGGCCTTCCTAGGGAGTTTTTCCTAGCCACCGTGCTTCTACACCTGCATTGTTTGCTGTTTGGGGTTTTAGGCTAGGTTTCTGTACAGCACTTTGAGATATCAGCTGATGTAAGAAGGGCAATATAAATAAATTTGATTTGATTTACAAATTAGCCTCCAACACCCTACTCGGCAAATTGGATGCAGTCTATCACAGTGCCATCCGTTTTGTCACCAAAGCCCCATATATTACCCAGCACTGCGACCTGTATGGCTGGTCCTCGCTACATATTCATCGCCAAACCCACTGGCTCCAGGTCATCTAGAAGTCTTTGCTAGGTATAGCTCTGCCTTATCTCAGCTCACTGGTCACCATAGCAATACCCACCCGTAGCACGCGCTCCAGCAGGTATATTTCACTGGTCACCCCCAAAGCCAACAACTCCTTTGGCTGCCTTTCTTTCCAGTTCTCTGCTGCCAATGACTCGAACGAATTGCAAAAATCACTGAAGTTGGAGACTTATCTCCCTCACTAACTTTAAGCGTCAGCTGTCAGAGCAGCTTACCGATCGCTGCAGCTATACACAGCCCATCCAACCAACTACCAACCTCATCCCCATATGTTTTAATTTTTCTGCTCTTTTGCACACCAGTATTTCTACTTGCACATCCTCATCTGCACATACAGTGGGGAGAACAAGTATTTGATACACTGCCGATTTTGCAGGTTTTCCTACTTACAAAGCATGTAGAGGTCTGTCATTTTTATCATAGGTACACTTCAACTGTGAGAGACAGAATCTAAAACAAAAATCCAGAAAATCACATTGTATGATTTTTAAGTAATTAATTTGCATTTTATTGCATGACATAAGTATTTGATCAGCTACCAACCAGTAAGAATTCCGGCTCTCACAGACCTGTTACTTTTTCTTTAAAAAGCCCTCCTGTTCTCCACTCATTACCTGTATTAACTGCACCTGTTTGAACTTGTGAATCGGCAGTGTCTCAAATACTTGTTCTCCCCACTGTATATCACTCCATTGTAAATTGCTAAATTGTAATTACTTCGCCACTATTGGCTTATTTGTTGCCTTACCTCCTTACTTAATTTGCACACACTGTATACAGAGTTTTTCTATTGTGCTATTGACTGTACGTTTGTTTATCCCATGTGTAACTCTGTCATTGTTTTTGTCCCACTGCTTTGCTTTATCTTGGCCAGGCCGCAGTTGTAAATGAGAACTTGTTCTCAACTGGCTTACCTGGTTAAATAAAGGTGAAAAAAAAATACTGTTGTGGAATATCATTTTCCTTTCTTATCTACTTGCCTGTTTTTGACTAAATGTATTTGGATATAGGTTGTATATTGTATTTGGAACACTCAAAGACAATGTCCTTGTGAATGTTTTATTAATCATAAAAACCATCATACAAACCTTCTTAGTCTCTGAAGGCAGAAGTTCAGGGGGAGGGCATGTAGTTGGCCCATTGTTTCCACATCACGGACTTTGCAATGCCCCCCTTTTCCTGGACTTATAAGGATGGACAGCAGGAGCAGGCTGGGCCACTTCAGTTACCACAGGTTCAGAGCTGCCACTGCCTGCAAGGTCATCCTTATAAAAATATTCACTGCTGTGCTTTTAACATTTGAACCAAAGTCTGCTTTCAAATGTCAGATAAACAATGTCACTATAAAAGAGCTATTTTCATTGTAAAAGCACTAAAATGAGCACTTAACTGTGTACGTTCAGTATGAGCCAACTTACTATAAAACAATAGAGGAAAGCAGAGGCAGGAAAATAGATTGAGAAGGATGACTGATCCAGTTTCACAAAGTGTGCCTGAAAAATTAAAAACACCCATCGTTTTACTGCTTCAGTGAGGGTGCTTGGTGTAGGAGTGCATTATAAAACTGTCAAGTTTATACATTGTATTAACCTGAGACCTTCTGTTATTTCTATACTTTGAACAAACTGAAGAAGTGAAAAGGTAACAGTAACAACCACTGCTTTGAGAGGATCCCTGTTCATTTGGTGTTCAGCTGGTATGACCTGTCCTTTTATCTAGACACTACTACTGCTGGTACATCCATTCAAGCCTTGCTACAGACGGTTACTGCTGTGGAGTAATTATCTTCTCACAGGACTCACTTGGTCTGAAAACAAAGTAAAACTTTCTTACACATAGTTGGAGGCTAGGTAACCAAACAAAACAAGACAGCCAGCCAGCAGATAAAGTACTCAGGCAAGACTCCTTTCCACACACGCAATTAGGAAGACAGCTATTTACTGTATGTTCCCTCTCCAAATGATTAATTATTGGTCAACAAACACACAGTATCTCTACGCCACTTCTAGCAGCTTTGCTTTCTGCTCAGCAGCACGGTCTGAAAGCAAAGGAGAATCAAATGTTTAAATTGTCTGGGAAAGGCGTAAACAAACAGCTTCTCCTGCTACAAAATATTATCCACTTCAGAAAGTTCTCCTAAAGGGTACCGTGTGCTGGAGGCCTGCTGACAAAATGGAAGCCGTTTCTGAAGATAGCTACGCAAAGACACACTTGGCTGATTTATTTTTCTCCAATAGTCCATATACAATCCCTTGAGAGGACACACAAAATATCAAAAGACATGTATTCCCATTCCTACCATGACAGCTCGGTATTGCTAATACTCTCATTTGAAATAAGAACTAGTTTTATGTAACGTGAATATTTCGTATTCAGTGAAAACTAGCACCAACCATGTTCATCAACATCTGACTTCACACTTGTTTTAGCAAAACATCAAGAACACAATATGGCAGCAACTGAGTGAAAAGGAAGAGCTGTAAGGGACATAGCCTTCTCCCAATTATTGAGCATTTCACCTCTCTTTCTTATCATTAGTCTCAGATGGGGTCTGGGTGTGTCACAGGCGGACATCTGAGAACCATTAACTCCACTGCCAGCATCCACGCGTTCCCTCTGATTCAAGCCCACCAACCAGAGCACCAATGACCTGTGCTGGCCACATTTCCAAACCTACTTTATGAAAAGAACAGAGAAACTCCCTAAAAATATCAGCCTCCACAATGTAGCAGAGAGGAAAGGTAATCTACTTGATTGTGTTGACTCCTTGGCATACAGCTCCGTCACAGAATTGGATACTGTTGTGAACTGCAATTCACACATTTTGAGAGTCATCTAGTCATCAGATCAGAACTCCCTTTTAAGCACTTTTCCCCTCAACTGCATTTATGCCCTGCGACCAGACCCTAGGCCTAGCCCTGTTTCTGATTAAGGAAAACAAACATCCAGCAGAAATCCACCTCAAACATCTGATCACCATGATTAGACTCCCACAGTCATTGTGCAACACCTGCTTTAGATCTGAATGGTCATCTGAGGAGAGCTAACGTCTGGTGGTTATGTGGATGTACATGGGTCTGTAGGTTCACTACAGACAGTGCTATAGGGAAATAGGGGAGAGGACAATGAGCCCCTCCAGGACAGGGTTGGTGGCTGGATTGATGGACCCACTAAGGCGGTGCAAGAGTATCGAGCTACAGGATTAGTTTCAAGTTTTATTAGTCGTATGTAGAGGATACACATGGTATACACCATCAAAATAAATGCTTACGAGGCTCCTTCTCGACAATGCAACAACAATAAAAAATTCAAGATAAGAATATGAAAATAAAGTAAAAATGGCTCAGTAGAATATACAGTGCCAGTCAAAAGTTTGGACACTGACTCATTCAAGGGTTGGTTTTTATTTTTTACAATTTTCTACATTGTAGAATAATAGTGAAGACATCAACACTATGAAATAACACATATGGAATCATGTGCTAACCAAAAAAAGTGTTAAATATAAAATATATTTTGATTTGTTTGAGATATTTCAAAGGAGCCACCCTTTGCCTTGATGACAGCTTTGCACACTCTTGGCATTCTCTCAAACAGCTTGACCTGGAATGCTTTTCCAACAGTCTTGAAAGAGTTATGTTGAGCACTTGTTGGCTGCTTGGCATCTTCCGTGGATCTGTTGGAGCGGTAGGAACATTTCGGTGGGTCCAGTGTCCCTGGCATACTGGCATTGATATGGGCCATGACCAGCCTCTCAAAGCACTTCATTATGACAGGGGTGAGTGCAATGGGGAGATAGTCATTTGGGCATGTCATCTTGGTTTTCTTGGGCACTGGGAGGATGAAGAAAGTGGGGACTACAGCTTGGGACAGGGACAGGTTGAAGATGTCTGAGAAGACGCCCGCCAGCTGGTCAGCGAACACTCTGAAGACGTGGCCAGGGATGCCATCTGGGCCTGGGCTTAGTGATTATTCACTCAAGGGTTTTCCTCATGTTAGCCTCGGAGAGCGAAAACACCTGGTCATCCAGAACAGTGAGAGCCTTCCTGAACGGTTCTGTATTTTCTGCCTTAAAGCGAGCATAAAATGTGTTAAGTTCCTTGGAGGGAGGCTACGGTGGGAACCACACAGCTTGATTTGCCTTTGTAGTCAGTGATAGCCTGTGGTCCTTACCACATGTGTCGCGAGTCTGAGTTGTCAAATATCGATTAAAGTTTGAGTTTGCATTGTCTTCTTGCGCCCCTAATGGATTTGCGGCGCTCTTACCTGCTTGCCAGAGCCACCAAGTCATCAAGGTTCATTCTGCTGACACTGAATGCTGCAGTATGGGCTCTTATCATGGTACGAATTTCATTCTGGGTTTTTGGTTGGGGTATGTCCGAATTGTTATTGTGGGTACAACATCATCAACACATTTCGTAATGAAACCTGTGATATTCCTGTGATATTCCTCAATGTTTGATGGATGAGTCTTGGTGGGATGAATCTTTGAACCTTTTCCAATCAATATTCTCAAAACAGTCCTGCAGCATTGAGTCTGGCTCCTCTGTCCAGCGATTAGGGATTCGAGCACATGAAGGATGCTGCCACGCTTAGTTAAGGACTCGCAGGCACACTATTTCATGCTTCACTTCTGAAGGTTGCCATAGCAACAACATTTTGGGGCAATTCCCAGGTCAGGTGGCTTCTTTCAGCACCGTGCAGTGAGAAAACCCTTAAAGGCCTTTGCTGTGCAGTCAGACATTCACTCACAGCACAGGCCCAAGCAAAGACTAACAAAAGCCACTTAATATAATTCTTGACATGAGTCAATGGTCAGTGTTTCCTCTATATGCAAATCACTGCAGTTTTTCAAAAAACATATAGAGCGTGTACAAAACATTAAGAACACGTACTCTTTCCATAACATAGACGGACCAGGTAAATCCAGGTGAAAGCTATGATCCCTTATTAATGTCCCTTGTTTAATCCACTTGAAACAGTGTAGATGAAGGGGAGGACACAGGTTAAAAAACATTTGTAAGGCTTGAGACAATTGAGACATGGATTATGTACTGTATGTGTGCTATTCAGAAGGTGAATGCGTAAGATAAAAGATTTAAGTGCCTTTGAACGAGGTTGGTAGTAGGTGCCAGGCACACCGGTTTGTGTAAAGAACCTCAACATTGCTGGGTTTTTCAGCTCAACTAGGGCTGGGTGGTATACTGTATTTTTTAACAATATACCGGTATTGATGCACGGACTGGTTTGTTTTTTTACTTTACCTTCTATAACGGTATTTGAATGTTTGGTTTGTTAAATGTGATACGCCTTGTGTAACGTCCATTTTTATAGTTTACTTCGCCCCCTGTCATTCAAGGAGCGCATTTGTTGTTCCTTGACCACGAGACACTTGCGTTCAGTCTGCATGGTCAATGCACCACAGGCAACAATGTCAATGACAACGAGGCTGTTTTCACTTTGCTTCTTAATATAAATCCACTAGCTTTCTATAATTACAATATTAGTTTGTGTTTCTTACATCTGCAAACATCTAGTTTGTCTTTTCTTAGCAAGTTTGCCCTAAATCGTGTAAGCCGCTAATGCTGATTGCTAGTTAGCTGGCTAGTCAGAACAAACATAATTAGCTATGCAGCCTGATAACACCAGTGGTGTAGACCTAAAATCATTATGTTTGTGCAACAGTATCTTCTAAATCAAAGAGGAATACACGAAGCATGAATATGTTAGCATGAACTAGGTAAGATGAAAACATTAAAATGTAGCCAAAGATTATAGGATCCCCTAGAAAACACTTATCAACACTTCGGTTTCTACCCTAACTCCTCTCTGGCATTTTCCTTTGTTGTCATGTCAAACAACACCGTATTCAAAGTGCCCACTATTATATTCTAACTATATAATTAGAATAATCATTCTATTTCCATGATTCCAACAGTTCACCCAAATCGCAATTGCAACATTTGGAGAAAAAAAACTATGTAGTACTAAAAACAACATAAGATAGAAAAAAACACTGAAAAAATATTTATAAATAAGAAGAACACGAGAAATAAGCAAGCTATATACAGGGTCAGTTCCAATACCATATTTGCAATGTGCAGGGTTACTGGAGTGATAGAGGTAAGGTATAGACGTATAGGGGTAAGGTGACTAGGCATCAACATATGATAAACAGAGTAGCAGCAACATACTGTATATGATGACTGTATGTGAGTGTGTATGCGTGTGTGTAGAGTCAGTATAAATATGTGCATGTTATGTGTGAGTAAATGAAGCGAGTGTGAGTGTGTGTGTGTGTGTGTGTGTGTGTGTGTGTGTGTGTGTGTGTGTGTGTGTGTGTGTGTGTGTGTGTGTGTGTGTGTGTGTGTGTGTGTGTGTGTGTGTGTAGAGTCCTGCGAGTGTGCATAGAGACAGTGTATCCATTTTGTTAGCTATTTAGCAGTCTTATGGCTTGGGGATAGAAGCTGTTGAGGAGCCTGTTGGTGTCAGACTTGATGCACCGGTATCGCTTGCCATGCAGAAGCAGAGAGAACAGTCTATGGCCTGGGTGGCTGGAGTCTAATGATTTTCGGGCCTTTCTTTTACACCGCCTGATATAGAAGTCCTGGATGGCAGAGAGCTAGGCCCCAGTGATGTACTGGGCTGTCCGCAACACCCTCTGTAGGGCCATGTGATCGAGGGCGGTGCTGTTGCCAAGATGCTGTCAATGGTGAAGCTGTCAAAGGTTTTGAGGATTTGAGGACCCATGCCAAACCTTTTCAACCTCCTGAGGGGGGAAGAGGCGCTGTCGCTCCTTATTTACGACTGTGCGTGGAACCTTTTAAGTCATGCGTGACCACACAGTTGTGGGTGAACAGGGAGTACAGGAGGGGACTAAGCACCCACCTCTGTGGGACCCCCGTGTTGAGGATCAGCGTGGCGGAGGCGATGTTGCCTACCCTCATCACCTAGGGTCGGCCCGTCAGGAAGTCCAGGATCCAGTTGCAGAGGGAAGTGTTCAGTCCCAGGGTCCTAAGTTTGGTGACGAGCTTGGGAGGGGACAATGGTGTTCAATACTGAGCTGTAAATGAACAGCAACTAAGGTATTCATCTTATCTAGGTGGGTGAGGGCAATTAAGTGCAATTGAGGTTGCATCGTCTATAGATCTATTGGGGCGGTATGCAAATTGTAGTGGGTCTCGGGTATTAAGGATGATGGAGTTGATGTGTGCCATAACCATCATTTCAAAGCACTTCATGATTATAGATGTGAGTGCAACAGGGCTATAGTCTTTTTGGCATGAAGCCTCAGTTCTTGGGAACAGGGATGATGGTGGTCAGCTTTAGGGATGTGGGGAATACAGACTAGAACAAGGAGAGATCGAAAATGACCGTGAATATGCCTGCCAGCTGTTCTGCTCACGCTCTGAGAACGTGCCCTGGAATACCGTGCTAGTGTTGACCTGATTAAAGACAAGATCACCCAGTCCTCTGGGTCGCTGAGGGCCCTCATGCACAGCACAGTGTTGTTATTGTTGAAGCGTGCATAAAATGCATTGAGTTCGTCTGGTAGAGAGGCATCGTTGGGCAGATCATGGCTGTGTCTTCCTTTGTAATCCATATTGGACTGTAGCCCCTGCCACAGGTGTCAGAGCCTATGTAATATAATTTCACCTTATTCCTATATTGTCATTTTGCCCGTTTGATGACTCTGCAGGGGTCGAAGCGGGACTTCTTGTACTTGTTCCTGTCCTCAGCCATAGCCTCAGGGTTTTCTGTATATATATGTATGCCCCAGGAAGACCCCAACTGCTGATTTCCCTTGATAAGAGAGAAAATACCAAAGCCTTACCTTATTGCTGAATCATAAAATGGCCAAGGATTTTAGCAGGTTTTTACAGCTGGAAAGAAACAAAGACTCAGTAAGCTACAGGAAGGAAATTTGCACGCCTGACAATGTAATGTTGCTGAAGAACACATTCTCCTACTAAAAGAAAACCCATAACCATTCCAAAAGAGCCATAATTGTCTCAAAACATACACTTAATGATCAAGCAAAGTAGTGCGTGGTTTATCTTCAGTGCATTCTTAGATGACACAGTAACATAAAATGGAAAAGTAATTACTATATACACTATCGGTCAAACGTTTTAGAACACCTACTCATTCAAGGGTTTTTCTTTATTTTTACTATTTTCTACATTGTAGAATGATAGTGAAGACAACAAAACTATGAAATAACACATATGTAGTGACCCAAAAAATTGTTAAACAAATGAAAATATATCTTATATTTGAGATTCTTCAAATAGTCACCCTTTGCCTTGACAAAAGCTTTGCACACTCTTGGGATTCTCTCAACCAGCATCATGAGGTAGTCACCTGGAATGCATTTCAATTAACAGGTGTGCCTTCCTCAAAGTTAATTTGTGGAATTTATTTCCATCTTAAAGCATTTGTGCCAATCAGTTGTGTTGTGACAAGGTGTGTGTGTGTGTGTGTGGGGGGGGGGGGGGGTAATACAGAATATAGCCCTGTTTGGTGAAAGACCAAGTCCATATTATGGCAAGAACAGCTCAAATAAGCAAAGAGAAATGGCAGTCAGTCGTTACTTTAAGACATGAAGGTCAGTCAATACGGAACATTTCAAGAACTTTAACATTTCTTCAAAGGCATTCGCAAAAACCATCAAGCCCTATGATGAAACTGGCTCTCATGACCCAGAGTTACCTCTGCTGCAGAGGATAAGTTCGTTAGATATTTCAGCCCAAATAAATGCTTCACAGAGTTCAAGTAACAGACACATCTCAACATCAACTGTTCAGAGAAGACTGTGCAAAGAAACCACTACTAAAGGACACCAATATGAAGAAGAGACTGTTTGGGCCAGGAAACACGAGCAATAAACTGGTGGAAATTTGTCCTTTGGTCTGATGAGGCCAAATTGGCGATTTTTGGTTCCAGCCACCATGTCTTTGTGAGAAGCAGAGTAGGTGAACGGAGGATCTCCGCATGTGTGGTTCCCACCGTAAAGCATGGAGGAGGAGGTGTTATGGTGTGGGGGTGCTTTGCTGGTGACACTGTCTGTGATTTATTTAGAATTCAAGGCACACTTAACCAGCATGGCTACCACAGCATTCTGCAGCGATACGCCATCCAATCTGGTTTGGCCTTAGTGGGATTATCATTTATTTTTCAACAGGACAATGACCCAACACACCTCCAGGCTGTGTAAGGGCTATTTGACCAATAAGAAGAGTGATGGAGTGCTGCATCAGATGACCTGGCCTTCACAATCCCCCGACCCCAACCAAATCGAGATGGTTTGGGATGAGTCGGACCACAGAGTGAAGGAAAAGCAGCCAACAAGTGCACAGGATGTGGGAACTCCTTCAAGACTGTTGGAAAAGCATTCCAGGTGAAGCTGGTTGAGAGAATGCCAAGAGTCTGCAAAGCTGTCATCAAGGCAAAGGGTGGCTATTTGAAGAATTTGTTTAACACTTGTGTATTTAGGTAGTGTATACTGTGACAAAAACAAAATAAACAACATAAATACACATATTACATTAAGATTTCCCATCAGCTCAAAAGGTAACATCCCTAGGTAAGCTAAAAGCTTAGCTGTGAAATGATCAATGGTTTATCAATGGGTTAATCTGTGCAAGATAAACATTTTCACTAAATGTTGAGTTGTTGCCATGTGTTTCTGTCCTGCTGTGATATCTGTTCTCCTTGTGCTGTAACTGTTCTCTAACTTTTGTGTTTGTCATATTTCCCCATCCTTCTGTGTTGTGATGTCTGTCTTATCCTGTTATATTATTTTAATGCACCGGACATCTCAGTTTTCATTGGCCAGGTGGTAATTGTTAATAAGAATTTGTTCTTAATTGACTCACACCCCCCCCCCAAAGAAAGAGGATGTAATTACAGAGGATAATATTGGGTATTTACTAAATGTGTCACTGAGTGGGTAGTGTTAGAAAACAATCACACACTTGCGGAAGAATGTCTGATTCCGAGGGGCCTTACAATTACAAGGCAATCATTATGACAGCGTGGGTGCAGTTGAATGTCACAGTGTGCAAGCTTCACGCACAAAGGTTGTTTGAGGTGATCATTAGAAGTTGGACAGGGCCGTAGCAGGACAGGGTTCTCCACTGGGTCAGAGATAGGAACTCCCCTCATCACAGGATCAGGCACACAGGCTGCAGGAAGAAGGCCTGAGGCCAAGTGCTCCCCTGAACCCCTATATTTAACCTGATTACTGTAATGAGCTTAGAGACTGCTGAATGCACAGCAGCAAACACACATGCAGACAATCAGGCTGCCTGCCTGTCTGCCTTCCTTCCTTTCTCCATTACTCCCTCAGAGGCAGATGAAAAGGTCTCATCAGAGCTGGGGGAATTCTATGCCTCAATGGTGAGAATGCACTGGCAATGGATGCTAAACTCACTGTATGAGATATAAAGCACATAAATGCAAACGGTTTACATGCACAATTCAGTATGCATGACAACATTTCATAAATTGCCAGAATGACGTAGAAAATTAGATAAAGAGATAACAGTAATGGACAAAATGTGCTTGGTTAGAGAGAAATGCAACATTCTCCAGGATTAGTGTGTCACATGCTATAAGAGGCAGAAGTGGCAGGAAAATGCAATACAGTATGTTAATGTTAAAACAATATAACAAAACTAGGGACACATATTTTGCTCATATTCTGTAATTGTCCAAATATGAAAAATAGCAAAGAGGTGCTTCTCTCCCAAGTTGTTTTGTATAGGCTATAATTAAGCAATACGGCCCGAGGTGGTGTGCCTGGACCCTTAGCCGTAGTATATTGGCCATATATCACAAACCCCCAAGGTTCCTTATTGCTATTATAAGCTAGTTACCAACGCATATTAGAGCAGTAATACCTGTGGTATATGGTCTGATATACCACGGCTGTCAGCCATTCAGCATTCAGGTCTCAACCCACCCAGTTTATAAAGTCCTATATACATTATAAACAGTATCCTTAGAGGAGGGCTCTCAATACTACTACTGACAATTCCTGATGGTCTACAGAACAAACATTTTACTTGGGCATAGGGGATTTTTTTACCCAAAGATCTATCCAAAGAACTATCTTGGCTAATAAGTACACATAGTGCACTCACTAGGTAAACATTTTTATAAACACACACTAAAATACTATGTCAACAACCCTCAAAGAAAACGAAAGAGGTAGAGACAATTATATTATGCCGGTTATTTTGTTCTCCAGAAGAAACAGTGCATGTCAATAAATTCTGCGCACTGCCTCCTCTGCACAGTGAAGCACCCATTGAAGTGGGGAACAAGTTTTCAAACAGTCCTCACATCTGCAGAATATCGGAGGCTTGCCTGCCCATGGTGCACATTCTGGAAGCCAACCTGTCATCATCTCTAAGACAAATCCATAAAATTGTTATGATTTCTAATTCCTTTAATGTCCCTGGGAGGGATAAAGAGCCATCATGGAGAAAGACATGTTCGTTAAGCACTAAAAGTAATGGAGAAGTATGGGAGAAGAGCCCAGTCTTGGGCTGAATGGAGCTAACTCTGGAGAGAACAGGAGTAGTACATCCTGTTATGGGAGGACATTTCTGATGGAATTATCCCCCATTAGAAAGACTGATCAATGTTTTATTACATTGCCTCAATGTATTTTTCAGCAGTCAATCCACAACCATTAAATGCACAAACTGGTCATTAGAATGGTTCCCAAACTACACCACAATCTGTCTTTTCTATGCATTTCTCTTAAAACAAAAACAGCTACCTGAAGACGGGACGGCTGGGCATTCGTGCGGTTGAGTCAGTTTCTGCGATAACATGGACTCTTAACGTGATTAAACTTTGTTGCCCCTTGCTAAAACAAGCAAGGTGTTGTAGCAAATGATTGATATAATGGGCTTGGAACCTCTAACACTGGCACTTTGACTGGTAAACTCATTAAGTACACTTGCAATAGACGTGGTAAAAGGAGTCAATGGAACGCATACATTCCATTGGCCAGACTGGCGCATATTCAACAAATCTAATCTAACAAAGTGGATATTCGTCAAATCTGTCATGATTTATGTATTGTAAGAGGCCCACAATGTGGTCACTTAGGTCCGATTTGGATATATTTAGTTGTTTTCGCTGCATAACCTGTAGAAGTTGTCCCTTTTCAGGTTAAGAAGTGACTGCTAAATGCTAACTCTCGTTCGTATAAACTGGTTAGCTTACCTAGCATACAAAAATATGTGGTGTTATTTAAAGTCGTTTTTAACTGTAAAGCAGTTGATTGGTAACAATGACATGAGCATGTGTTGGGGTTCACCTCCATACATGCATCATACTCCGATGTTTACCTCAACATAGTCTTAAATACACATACATTATAAACAGCCTAAATGTAGGCACATTTTGCTGGGGGGGCAATGAGGAGACTCAGGATCTTTCCGCCACGGCCCTTTCCTCCACGTACTTCTATGGCAATTCCATTGTTTTGGTCGAGTTTGATTGACCTTTACCGCATCTATGGCTGCCTGCTTGTACTATAATTGAATGTAGAATGTTCATTCAAATTATGTTAAGTGATGGGGCTCATTCAATGGAATGTATTTTTTGTAATGTCAGTTGAGTTATATCAACAAATCAAAGCACATATTGATGGGTACACTTCCTGGACCTCCACATCTGTCTTCTCCCCCTCACCACAGGGGCATGCAAAATGTGTAGACCTGAAGAAAACTTGCTTTAAAAGTGCATTTTCTTTACGCCCCATGGCGAAATGCAGAGGTGGGACCAAGTCACTATTATTCTAGTCACAAGCAGGGTAGGAACTGGTTCAGGGAACAGAACTGAAAACCGTAAAATAACAAACATTTTAGAGGAACAGAATGAGAACCTGAAACAAAGGTGATCTATACTGTTCCGGAACATAAGTTATATTAAAAGCATGGGAACCAGTTAATAACGTTCTTTTACATTCTGGGATTTTTTCCCCAGTCTGCCAAAAAACAACAAAGCACCTATGCAAAGCCTCTCACTCTGTCACTCAGAAACGTATTGACCAGCTGTCACGACTCCGACCGAAAGTGGCTCCCCTTCCCGTTCGGGTTGCGCTCGGCGGTCGTCGTCGCCGGCCTACTAGCTGCCACTGATTCTTTCCTCCCCCCTCCTTGTATGTTTATTGGTTACACCTGTTATGCGTTTGTGGTGATTAGTAGGGCTTTATTAGTCAGCCGGCCCGCCTGTTTCTTTGTGCGGGATTGTTTGTGGTAACATTTGTGTATGTTGGGGACAAACGTGTATGTTCCTGTTCGTGGGTTTTGCTGGACTGTTTTAGTCCCCGTGTTTGGGGCATTTGTTTTTCGGCACCCAGTGTTTCGTGAGTTGGCCTATGTCCGCCGTGTGTGCATTAAACAGCACTATCTTGAACTCTCTGTTTCCTGCACCTAACTTCACACCCACGACACCCAGATCGTTACACCAGCGACCCCCAAAAAGGAGTGATTCAAAGCTTGCGACCCCCCCCACGCACACTCGCACATGCAATGACTTGTTCAACTACACTCTTAGAAAAAAAGAGTTCCAAAAGGGTTCTTGGGCTCTCCCCATAGGAAAACCCGTTTGGGTTCCAGGTAGAACCCTTTGTGGAAAGGGTTCTATCTTTCCACAAATGCAAGCTTCATATGTAAAGTATCAAGTTCAAGCAATTTTGACATAACAAAAGACCAGTATGTCTATGCTAGTAATTGTTGCTTGATGCCGCATTGCTGGTGAGCTTGCAAAGTAAACAGGTAATATTCTTAATCACCAACATGTTTTGGAGCTACTTATTTATTTATGGCAATCCACTCTCCCTACATTTGTACATTTGCATATTGCTCCCGATCCTATAGTTGTACAGCAAATCACCAATCTGTTTGCTAACTCGGTGGTTCTCAAACATTTTGACCCACAACCCCGAAAAATAAGTGGTTCAAAGCTTGTGACCCCCAATGCACATACATGCGTGCACCTGCACTGAGAAAATGTAGCCTGTCATTACATAAACAGTGATGTGTAGGCCTAACAACAAAACCAAATGGAGCAAATCCCATAACATTGGAAAAAGATTGATTTCTATGATATAGCCTACAGTAGCCTATAGGCAGTGTTCAATGCAGGACTATATTTTACATTATGGGCTTGACATGAATTAATGATTCATGGGTCAAATAGGTGACTGTAAATTGCATTGTATTGTGTTGTATGATACAAGAAACCACTTTTTCAAAATAAAAGTAATTATTACCATACAGTGAATTAGACAATGTAATGTAGGCAACCCCTCTGCCTATTGCTTTATTTGCATATTCAAGCCATCTCAAAATAAAACACTGTCCCTTTAATTAAGACATAAGCTTTTTACCTGACTGGCTTTACAAAGACAGCTTGAAATTTAGCCTACACCTTTTTCTGCTCTTGTAGGAAGCAGTAACTACACATTGCTGACCTATACTTATCTATAACCGGGCTAATAACTCGCTAACTAGAAAATAATATCAACAAAATATGCACATGTACGGATATGTGGTTTGATCAGAACTGAATAGCACATTCACTGGCGAGTTATTGAAAGACCTCATGGGCTACCACCGCCAATAGAATTCTACTCTGTTGCGCTCTGCCTACAACAAAATCAGACTCAATTTTGCAAAGTTAGATTAGTTTTGGTTTGTTGCATTGAAAAGGGGCTGATTTAACGTTGATTCAATCACAGGAAAAACGTTAATCTACATAGTGCAAACTAATGGAGTGAACTCAGTGAAGTACAATATCTTGCATCTTTGCGCGGCCTGCATGGCAGTCCTGGAGGAGGTGCAAGTGTGATACGGTCTCTGGCTTCGTGGAGTCAAGTTCCAAGTCTTGAGGCTCCAAGTCAAGTCTCAAGTTATTTTATTTTCTATCAAGTTGTCAAATTTGTGACTGAGTCAGACTTGATTCTAAGTCATGTGACTCAAGTCCACACCTCTGGCAAAATGTGTAGAATTGCAGGAACTTTAAAATGTAAATTTTTCTCTCCAAGTTCAAGAGCAGGGGTACACATTTATTTTGCCCACTTGTTGGGGGGCCCCACCAACCAAATTTCGCTAAGGGCCCCCAAAAGGCTAGACTGACTGTATTGTAGTAAAGATCTTATCACTTCTTCCAAATGATAAAACTACCTTTGAGCTGATTTAGATTAAATAAACATTCTTATTTGGCTGGGGTTCAGAATTCCTCTGTGTATGCTCTGTCCTGACACAGACAGAGCATACATTGTCCGTGTCCGAATACCCATACTAGAGGCCTAAATAGTAGGCCGTTTGAGTACGCAAAAAAAACTAGTTTAATAGTATGGGACATTTTGAAAATCGAATATACTTTAAAACGCCGGACGTCATACTCATGTTGGCCTTGACAACAGTTGATCAATTAGATATGAGCTACTGAAATCAATGAATAGCGGGATACAACGCAATCACGCATTCTCAGTATGTGAAAATAGAATGTTTAATAATAAGCGACATTTAAAAATAAAAAAAGAGAATGGTTGAAATGCCAGGATGTAATACTCATTTTGGCTCCTCATCTAGTAGAATTCGATGCGAGTGATAGGCCCTGGTTCTCTCCCAGTAGCCATCAACAAAACTAGGCTACTTAATTGGAAAGATGACAGAAGCTTTTGCGGTGGTGATCAAATAGAGTTTTTGTTCTCCTTAAAATGATCACGAGTATTGCGTCATAGGGTATATCTTTGAAAACAAGTAATTTTTATTTTTACCCAAAATCAATTTTTGTTTTCCCACTGAAAAGTTTCTTGTTCTCTGGCCTTCGTCAAAGCTTTTAAACTCAATACTAAACCATCTTGATTTCTGAATGTCTCGGCACCAGGGACTTGGCATCGTTATTGATATTAAAAATCAGGCCTATTGATTTGAACGGATCGTTATAGTTTTGTAGGCTAGGCTACCTATTTAATTATTTAACTTATGGATCAAGCCTTAGCAGTCATTCTGATCACATTCCCAATGATCAGTGCTTTAGTTTTTAGGTAGCTGTTCAGCGGTTCTGCAATTGCAAAGCCACCAGAGTAGGCTACTCCCGACTGGTTACATTGGACAGCACCTGAGTGGCTGAACAGTCTAAAACACTGCATAGCAGTGTTACTACAGATGCTGGTTCAATACCCATGCCGGCCTCGACTGGGAGACCCAGGAGATGACTGTAGGTTTTTGGTTTTTCTCCCTCTAAAAACAGAAATGAATAATTCTAAATAACAAACTGGCTTTATTTACAAATTAGTAACAGTGTCTCACCCATGTTCAAGAATGGCCTTTATCTCACTCATTTTACATTATTTGAAAACAGAATCATCTTCAAAACATTTTTTTTTTAACAAAGCGATTATTATTATTTTTGAATTATAAAAAAGCCTGTTGAATGTTCTCCTAGATATATTATTAACCCTGTTATTGACTAGGGAAACGTTCCCGATGTTCTGTTCTTAGCGCCAGTCTGCACATTCAAACTAAAACAATGTAACTAATAATGGCATCTTTATTCTTTCATTAATAAAATAATGGTAAAAATAATCTTCAAAATGCTGATGCTCTTAGTATATCCTTTATTTAACTACGCAAGTTAGTTAAGAACAAATTCTTATTTACAAGGACAGCCTACAACTTCCTCCCCATCTGGGAATTGAACCCCGGTCTCCCGCATGCCCGCAGGACACTGAATTCTTTAGCTAAATAGCCCAATACTGTACTCCCAACCGTCACTTTGTACAGCGCCACATTTTACTTTCCATCCTAAGGACAATCCAGAGGGTTTTTCGTTTTCCTTGGAATAGAAACACCATAATATTAATCAAATTAATCCCCAACTACCTTTCCAAAGTATTTGGAAATCGGGACTTGTAGCCTGATTAGCAGGATAACAGACTCTTTATAGGCCGGCTCCTGTATATGTGAACATCCCCATACCTGCAATGTATTCGTTGCATAAGTACTGTGAAGTGTTACAATTATAACTCAAAACAGCAGTACAGTATTTCTTCATCAACATCTTCATGCTTTCATTAATAAAATAATGATAAAAATACTCTTTCAAAATATTGATGTTTATTTAGTTATGGAATTACTATGGGAATAAATATTACTGAATTACAGAAATATTGGAACATAGTTGTCTAATGAAGATAAAAAATTGTTACTTACTGGAAAATACTCTTTCAAACACACGGTCACGTTGTACAGCGCCATTATGGCTATTAGCAGGGCTATATTTTGGCCTTTATGGGTGGCGCACAATTGGCCCAGCATTTCTCTCCCTCAAAAAACAGAAATAAATGTTTTGGCCTTTACAAATATTATTTTGGACTTTACTCAGATTACAAATCACTCTTTCGTTTTTTGAAAACAAAATAACCTCCAAAATATCGTTATATATTATCAAGTTGATGACACAGTCATATAGCGGCACCAACATAAAGCTGAGTGACTCACTCATTCATGGCTTTGGATCAAAATAAATAAGTACCAACATTCTTTCTGATAGTCTTTAATAAAGAAATGGTTTTGGTTATCCTGACCTGGACACCATATTATAATAGCCCATTATGGGCTATTAGCAGCACAATATACCTTTAGTAACAACGCTCTCTACATTTGATATTTTTTACATTTTAGTCATTTAGCAGACGCTCTTATCCAGAGCGACTTACAGTAGAGTGCATACATTTTATTACATTTTACATACTGAGACAAGGATATCGCCCCTCTATTTTGATACTTTGTGGAATGTGGCTCCCACAGTGCAAAATGCGTTGCTACAGATGCAGGTTCGATACCTGTACCGGCCGCCACCGGGAGACCGATGAGGTGGCTTTTGATTTTAATTTAGAATCCTCCAATCCTCAATATATAATTACTGGCGGAGAGTCACGTCATGTTTTTTGGCATACTGTAGGCCTACCGTAGGCGACATGAGTCTCATATTGAAGTTAGAAGCAATAGGATTTGAAGCAAAAGCTCCCGGGTGGCGCAGTGGTCTAGGGCACTGCATCGCAGTGCTAGCTGCGCCACCAGAGTCTCTGGGTTCGCGCCCAGGCTGGGCTGGGTTCGCGCCCAGGCTCTGTCGCAGCCGGCCGCAACCGGGAGGTCCGTGGGGCGATGCACAATTGGCATAGCGTCGTCCGGGTTAGGGAGGGTTTGGCCGGTAGGGATATCCTTGTCTCAGTATGTAAAAATGTAATAAAATGTATGCACTACTGTAAGTCGATCTGGATAAGAGCGTCTGCTAAATGACTAAAATGTAAATGTAATGCAAAAGCCTACAACTATTTTAGCACCGTTTCGCGCTGCTATGAGACAAGCATGAGGACTAGTCTTGATAAATGAATGAGTTTTATTTTCACTGAATCTCCGTTTGGGTATTGGTTAGACTAGAATTCGAAAATTGTGATGCAGAAATGTTATGCTCTTAGTGTAACCTTTATTTAACTAGGCAAGTCAGTTAAGAACAAATTCTTATTTACAAGGACAGCCTACTCCTTCCTCCCTGTCGGGGAATTGAACCCCGGTCTCGCGTGTGCCTTGCCCAAACGACACAGAGATTCTTTAGTTAAAAAGCCTAGTACTGTACTACCAACCATCACGTTGTACTGCGTCATATTTTAAGCAAAAAAAAACAGTCATTGCCAAATCATTACTTAAGCAAGTACCAGTCAAAAGTTTGGGACACACCTACTCATTCCAGGGTTTTTATTTATTCTCTATGACAGCCATTATTGAAGGCTATCAAATGCTTCTCAAAGACGCCCCTTGTGGTCAAACTAGCACTAACTAGCATTAAAATGGTAGCAGTGGTTCAAACTTAAATAACGTGCCATAGAATTCTGCGGCACCATGCAAGCTGCGCCACAGTATGCTGCAACTTTTAAAGGAGGAACCACTGTAGGCCTATACCTCCATTCCTATTCTATACAGAATTTAGAGAAATTATTCAAAATTGGAAATCAGTTATTATCAGGCTGGTTAATGTGATGCATGTCTGTTGAATTTGGAAAAATCCACTCGCACTCGGCCCCGCCCCACCTGCTCAGCCAATCAGGAGCCGCTACTGCGTTGACGCCATGGCATACTGCATACTTTTAACAAAACAGTATGTGCTAAATAGTATGTGAGTATGAGTAAATAGTATGCAGTAAGGGTATTCGGACTCGACCAGTGACTCTGGAATATGAGTTGCAGCTTGATCAGCAGGATGGTCAGCATTCTATTATCTCCCTGTAAACATAGCACACAGTCATTGCCAAATCATTACTGTGTTGAATGATACTTTTCCTTTTTGACCTTGTGATTGTCTAGAATGCATTTGACCTGTGTGAGATATCATCATTAGCATAAATCTATTCTTATTCACCCAGTTCAGTGAGTAGTGCCTGTGAGACCTGGTGCCAAGAGAATAAACAGCTGCCAACGCTGGGGGTGTAACAGTGAACCACTCTGAACAGGGGAACCAGTCAGATTAAGAGTCTTCACAGCTCTATCCAAAAACAATACACTGGGGTAAAAACAAAGAATATATAGACACCACTAGCATTCCTTTAGCAGCGTAGACAAATTATCTGCCCCTGATTCTTTGCTAAAGGTAACCCAATTCACCAGTCAACTGAGCTAATCCCTCTCTTCCACAACAAGCCCACACTTAAATGCCACACACACACACTTCAGGCTCAAACACTTGAAATCAACATTTCCCACCATAATCCATGTAGTAAACATGCACCTAGTGCTGTTATGTGTTGTCAAAGTCTATATAATACTGGCAGCGGTCATGATCGTGCTTAGTGCATAGCATTAACCTCACACCTCTTTCAATCATACAGGTCTCAATATTTGGAGCTCAGCATTTTTCTGTAGCTGCTTACTGAGGCTACTAATTGCCTTAATGAGTTTTCCCACAGTTTCACAATTCATTAACGCCGACACAGACTTCTAATTAGTTAAGTGGGGGGCATCGAATGCAATACCTATCTTTTTAGCATAGCATAGTGACATTTAATTATCTCGACCACACACAACCATCTACTGTTAAATCAATACATTCATTCTAGGGCATGGAAAATATCTAGAGTGCATAACACACATAGATCTATGAGACAAATTGACAACACCTCCACATTTCATTCTGTTACATAACTGGAATTATGTTACATAAGATTTCACATCAAATAGCTGAAAATTGGACAGAACTGAAAATGGTCAAGTTGAACTAGTCAACAGTATAAATTGGGTAGAGTTCAAATGGTACAAGTTGGCAATAAAAACATTCTTCCCTTGAGATGCAATCTTTATGCATGTTTTATGCAGAGAAATTCAATGGAATATACATAAAGGTAACTGCCAAAATAAAGGAAACACTTAAGTAAATGCGGGATACAGAGTATATTAAAAGCAGGTGCTTCCAAACAGGTGTGGTTTAGGCTTGGACTGTATATCGTATACCGGGGTATTTGGAAATAGCCATGGGAGGGTATTAAAATACCATCAATACTGTTGAAACTATTTATTTTAAGTTTTTATAATACATTTGAATATTTGTAGCTACTTTTCTAGTAAATACCTGTAGTCAACTTGTGCAATACATTAGGAGATAAAGAACATTGCATTGTTCATTTCACCTGTAACATTATTATAAGCTTATGGTAGTCTCCAGTCATGTGGTGTTTGTTTACAAGCACACAGAGACGAGACCAGAACTTTGTAAATCACTCACAGCATGCGCCAGGCAATCTAATTACAATATGGAATTCACAACTAAGTGTATGCCAGCTAGATATATTATACCTATTAAGTTAACTGTATAAAATGCCCCTTTTCAAACAGCACATATAGTATCACAAGTCAGGAATGTATGGCATTTCTCAACGGGGTTATTCATATAGATGACAATCTCAAAAGAGCAGTTGATACCATTTACAGTATGGGGATTAAGATTTGAACAGTACCTTGAGGGGGAACCCAATGTGAAGATGTCCTTAGAACTGAGGAACCCAGAGAGAAGGAATGACGGTATAATAGAGGACGGTGTGTTAGCAAAGGCATACAGTATCAAGTCTCTTTTCATGAAAAATACATTGGTTCTTGGATACTGAGAGGGGATAGGTAAACCGTAGGGCTTTTGATACTTACTGTCAGGGTACATAGTATTCTACTTAGTAATCTGTCGCTCTCCATATGAGTTGTTGAAATTTCATTATAGAATGAGATCTAACAAAATCAGAGCAGGAAAGACAGTAAGAGGAGCTGCTATGTTATCTTCTTCAAGTTGTATCTATATAACTTTTAAGTATAACATTTACATATACAGTATGTACACCACCCATTCTGAAGATATACTGACTTATCAACAGTAAAGTTAAGTTATCCAATACTGTGCTTATGAACAGTAACACACAGAATGTGATAACGTTAATGTGATAACGTGACAACATGTAAAGTAACATGTGAAAACATGAAACTACACGTGAAAACATGTGAAGTGTTGCAAAAACACATTTTCACATGAATTCATCTGACATTTCATGTGAAATCATGTGGTTGTATGTAAGGGATACCAGTACGGAGGCTACTGGTGCAGTGGAGGAGTGCTCTGCCAAGCCTGCCCTTCTCTCCTAGCTACATCAGAGAGACTAGGCAGGCAGACAGAGAGGCAGTGAATTGTTTTAGCTTTGGCCTATGATAACTGGCCCGGCCTCAGTGAGGTCCAGCTCAGAGCTGTGAGGGGAAAGATCCCTGACAGGGATTAGCCTAGACTGTCAGATGGCCTCCATTGTCCAAACGAGCAGAGCCTGCCACACCATACTTCAAACTGTATCTGAGGATAGGTTATGCTCCAGAGGTCTGGACAAGCCAGAGGAAGAGTAGCTAATATCTCTTAAACTTCCACATCTACTTGTGAGGCAGAGAAGAGACCCATCTCCTCCAGACATGCAGTTGATTATTGAATCTCTCCATTTAGATATGACATTCCCATGTAATCTTCTACCTAGTACCCTGAAAGTAACACAGACGGGCAGAAAATTAAATCAATGCCATTTCTCTGGGCCTGTGGTACTTTATTTGCATGGCTGGTACAGATGTAGAAACAGTAAATGTGATTTATGACAGACATATGGCCCTATAAAATCTGTTATATTGTTTGCCTTATTCCGTTTTGTTTTTTCCCCCAAATTCCATTTAGTTTTCCAGGTTTTAGTAATTCAGTTTTCAGTTTTTCACTCTCAAAATCACACTTTTTAATAGAAAAACAACACAATTGGATATTCAAAGTCCACAACAATGCTTCAACCACATCAGGAGACCACTTTTGAGGTTTAGGAAAGATAGAAGAAATTTCATTTTTGGGTGTAGTTGCCCTTTTATGCAAGTGTGCACAAGCAAGAGACCATTGTTAGGTTAGCAATGTTTCTGTAGTGCTCATGTGACTTCAGAGTTTGCTAAATGAATGGCCACTAGATTGACGCAAATAATCATAACATTCTGCCAGGTACTGTAGGCATAGGCTACTTTGTAGTTAACACTTAATTGAGAAGGATTGTGGGAAAGCCTTTCCATCTCTACCAGAAGAAGGCTATCATTAGCATCATTACTAACTGCTATACAAAGTGTGGACGCACACACACGCCATTTCAGAAAGTTGCAGGAAAATACAAATCACTGAAGCATTCAGTTCATGTATTTTGATTAATATCTGCAAATTAATAAAATAATTAAGTTCAATATTATTTTTCTGGGGGAATATTGATGAATTTAATTTTAATTTCTAGGTTTCCGTGATTCCATCCACATTCTCCCCCACTTGGATTTAATAGGGTCATATAAACAGGGCCCAAAACAAACCACAGCAGACAGACAGGGTGAATGCTGCTTAATGTTAGGATGCTAACAATAATAACGTCAGACCCATGCTTAACCACAACTTTACCAGCGTCAGTCAAAGGTCAAGGAGAAAGAAGCCCACTCCAGCCTGGCAGGTTGTTGTTCCCATTATAGCAATTACAATACATCAGGAGAACTCCAAATTGTTTTGTATGTGTCCCTTTACAAGTGAGTACAGACTGTAGAGTTCTTGTAACAGCTCTCCAAGCCACATAGCGTACAGGGCACATTATATAAATGTCTCAAACAAATACAAATTCAACATGGTCAAATATTCAAACTGAGCAGAGCACTCAAATAATATTTCTTTACAAAACACACCAAAACCACCACTCAAATGCTTAGACAGACATGTGAAATGTGCCATTAAGAATTGTATCATAAGAGGCACCACGGGGCTCTTTCTATCAAGTTCTGAATGTCAAATCATCTTTCATTAGCGAACTAGAAGTTGGGCACATCTGTGGAGCATCTGTTGCCAGCCCGGCCCAGACGTCCTTAGAGGTCAGTAGGTTAGTGTCCTTCTGGAGAGACGCCATCTAATCCCAACAGCAGCCTGCCCTTCTGCTCACACACTGGATAACCACGCCCCCTACTCTCACCTCCCCTTTCCTGAAAAGAAGAGAATCCAAATGATTAGTTGTGCCTTCCCATGGGGCAGAGAGCAATAGAGAAGGAATAGGGAGGGGGTGTAATTCAATTAGCCCCTTAGCTCCAGTGCTGAGCTGTGAATGGGGTATAGTGGACGTGTGGATCTAGTATACACAGAGGACAACTGGCACCAATGTCGCAGGTGATAGTGCTGAGCATTAAAGCCACTCTGACATACTATAGATCCCCCAGGCACTAAACACAAGCTCTGAAAAACTGTTCTGCCACCCGGGCAACCTAAACCTGAACCTGATACACTGACTGAATGTGCAGAGATTGCATGCTATGGCCATCAAAGCACAGAGAAAACTGCCATGGTCCTTTTGTTGTCACATGAAAAGAAGAGGCAGCCACCTTATCCGGTAAGCCTACAGCACAGCAGCAAGCTTCCTCCATGTGTCAGTAGTAGAGAGTGAGAGTTGGCTCTCTCTCTCTCTCTCACAGCACAGCGGTCCCTTTCAAAACCCTCTCTGCACTGCTCCCTCTTTGTCCCTCATCCCTACAGGGAATTCATACAGCTCTGCAGTGCCTCTCTGCATGACACTCCTATAATTTATTACAGTCTTTTCCCAAGCCCAGAGAAATCAAATCAAACTGTAAATATAGTGCATGTTTCCCCAGTATGAGCTACTCACATAGGCCAGTAGATCACTAATAAATGCAAGAGATCCTGGCAGTCATTAAATAACCGCACCAATAATTACATTCTTATGGATTATGAAGAAAAAAAGTGAGCATAGATAATGAATGAGAAAGTTGCTTTACATGAGGAACTATAAGTGGAATGAAGCCTTCCATCAGCCAGTCTTGTACAGTATATCAAAAGGAACGCCCTACCAGCCGTGGTCATAGTGATGCTGTGACCTATGACCCTAGACGGGCACACACACCTGGTGGTGTTACATGACACCCTCTGGCCCTGACCGATCCAGGCTGGATAGGAGCCATCTCCTGGGGATGGCAGAGGATAGCCTGTCTACCCCGGGTGGCCCACCACCCGTCACTGGGTAAAGTGCCATTTCACATCTGTGGAAACTGAAGACCTGCATGGGACAGACTGCAGCTGCCATGCACTATACACAGAGCAGATGGTAAATGTGGCAAAAAGTTCACACAGTATAATTTGAAACCTATACACAGCATTTCCATTTGGGTACGAGACAAAAACTGCTTCTGCATATACTTTTTAATATTAATAGATTTTAAAAAACTGTTTTGACTATGCCTTGCACTGTTAGTCAGCTACTGTACATTAGACCTCTTCTGGAGAAATCCCCACAGGCAGTCTCAGTAGTTTGTGCATTGCAGGCTGTGCATGAGTAGGCAGCGGTAAGGTTTCTTGGTACAGTAACAGAATGAACTGCTGTGTAAAGAGGCCCTCCAAAGTGACAGCTACTGTAGACACCATGCCATTGTCACTATGTCCACTGATGCTATTTTTAACACGCTGCTCTGCACACAAGCATTTACTCTGACACGGTAGATATCTACAGTAAGGCCATTATTGGTTGCTGAATGGACCTTTTTATGCCCTTCAATCTAAATTTCCCTTTCCTCCTTATTAGATAGTCTTTAAATATTGCATTTCAGTTTGTGTATATTACAAAGATTATGAGAGAGCGAGCGAGAGAGAGGTAACGAAGACAAGAGAATGAAAGAGAGAGGGGGGGGCAGATTTAAGTACCTAATGATAAATTCACAGCCATGATTGAATGCATGCAGAGATTTAAAAAACCAGACTAATGAAAATGTCTTCCATCAAAATCCATACAAGATGAAATACCATGATCCATCCATGTACATTACATATCCCTGTACCCAGGTCTGAACCAAAAACCCTACAATCTGTATTGTATGACTGCACAGTGGGTCAGTTTCTTTGGTTTTCAAATTGTACCTTTCACACCCATTACAGAACTAAATGAATGGTTAGAACTAAAAAACAAACTGGACATTTTTTATCCTTTCTCGTTATTTAATACATCTGGCACCAATGTGAATAGATCCTGACATTCTAAATATGCTACTTCTAACAAACAGATAGACACAGAGTTGTAGAGTCTCTAGTGAATGGTCTGTTCATATAGGATATGTGGAGAGAGCTCAAAGAGATACTGCGGCTGCTTCAATGCATAAATATTGCATAGTGAAAGAGCAGACCATCCCACACAGAGGATGAACAGGAGACATTGTGTAAGCATGGACATGATTGCAGTGGAAATGGAGGATGAAGCTATTTAATTGGGGCATGTTCATGTGGCTGTGAGGAGAGGTTAGATACATTAGAGAGGTCATTTCCCAGAACAGGTCTGCTTCTACACAGAGGAAAAGCACATCTCACAGAGATTATTACATTGTGCTGTCTGGTGTATGATGAAAATGTTCCATATGAAAATGTTTTGTTGATGACCAATATAATAATAATCAATGCTGGTATTTATGGCTTAAAATGCAATAAATCTATAAATAACTAGTATAATTAAACAATAAGGCCTGTGGAGGTATGCTATATGGCCAATTTACCTTGGCTAAAGGCTGTTCTTAGATACAGCCCTTACACGTGGTTTATTGGCCATATATCACGTGATATTATGGCCAATATGCCACAAACCCCCGAGGAGCCTTATTGTTATTATAAACTAGCTACCAGCGCAATTAGAACAGTAAAAATACATGTTTTGTCATACACGTGGTATACCACGGCTTTCAGCCAATCAGCATTTAGGACTCAAACCACCTGGTTTGTAATCTACCATAGAAGGAAAATAACCTCATATATAATGTAGAGTAATATGATAGGCGACCATTGTTGAACAGTAACTCTAAAGGTATCTTTCTCCTAGAGGTCAGAAGACTACCATGGATATAGGCCTATACTGGCAGTACAGTACTGTTCTTAACCTCTTTACAGCTGCTGGGATTGCACCAGCCAGGTTCCTAGAGATTAACACTCAGTCCAGTTTCTCAGTTACACAACAAACTATGAGAGTAGTGTGATGTTGCTTAGAACCCCGTTGAGACAATTAGAGTCAGAACAGCACAGAGCACATTGTACACAATACAGACAAACTGCCAATCAGCTCCTCAGTGTACTGTGACTGTCAGACCAAAGCTGTAGACAACGAGGCAATGCATGCTCCTTTGTAAGAGAGGAAAGAACACACAGTGAGTCCAGCTATGATGAACACCAGAGCTGTAGTGATAGAAACAAACAAGTTGAACACACCCATCTCAGAAGAAATAAACTATGGCTTAATTAAACACTCTTAACAGGAAATGTTTCAAATTGATACACGATACATGATAATATTTTTCATTGTTGAAATGCATTGCTTATCAATCATTAGAAGGCCTTGTCAGTCTCTTGCATTAATCACTGTTATAGATCCAAACTACTGATGCAACTCTAGATATCATCTTCCCCATCGGGTACCCTGCGAAAGCCTATGACATTACTGCTGGTTATGCTGATGAGCTGAACGCACAGGACTAAAACAAGGCACTCACTCAACACAGCTTCTAGCAGCCAAATGCATTTCCGTTCCAAATGTGAATTAATTTGCTGTCTGCCAAAATGGCCCACTCTCTCCCTGTGAGTCAAGGTGCTGACGCCGTAGCTGTGAGACAGAAGTGGCTAACTAGCTGGGCTGGCGTGAAAGGGCGCTGGGCGCTGGGCTCTGGAGAGGAGAGAGTGAGAGAGAGGGCTGGAGCCTGGTATCGCTGGGTCAGCAGCAAGCTGCAAAGGATCTCACTAGAGGACAGCACTATTTCAGAGGTGATCTTTAGACAGGATGGTCGTCTCCAGCAGACAGACAGCCATGTAAACATCCTGACCGAGGCCCTGCACCAGGAGCCTGACGAGGAGGAACCTATTGACCTTGATCTGAAAGCATTGGCTTGTCCTTAGCTAAATAAGATCAAATGTGTAGTTCAACAACAATATCATTGTTTTGGTTAATTTGTTGTTGTATTTACATCCAAGCTCCCTGCTCCCCCAGCTGTTGTCCAGGGAGTCTGGCTTTAAAGCCACTGGCTCACCGCCATCATGGCGTAGGCTACTTACAATGGGATGATTTTCAAACTATACAGTACCATCACCTCTACCAGTCTGATAAACAATATCATCTTGAATATAGAGAGAACATTCATAAAAATGAATCAAATCCAAATGTCCTCTATGTCCAGCAGCTCTCCTGCTCTGCCATATTTAGCAGTGATGTTTCATTAATGCGGATCGATGAGCAGCTTGATCAGCAGTTCTCAGCGTTCCACTGTCATTGACCTTTGGCTCCTATGGGCTGCTGTGGTAGACCCTGCCAACACAGAGCACTCACATGCTGATGGAGGGGGGGGGCAATGCCATCAGGAACCCACAGAGCCAGCTGCTAATTCTCCTAATGTACAATCAGTAGGCAGGTTTCCATTGACCCAGGTTTATTCGCCAAAAGCAATGTTGTAATGGAAACTGCAGATATAGGATACATTTTCTAAAGATCGCCAATATTTGTATCTGTTCGAATTTTTGTGTTGTCTAACTTTCTTTATTGCGACAAATAATGATTGAAACTGGGTTTTTCAAATAAATGATGAATTGCCTAATTTAATTATTATCTACTGTTTGCTAAATCTTGCATTTTACCAGAGAGAAGTAGGCTGGCTTCACCGAGAAAAGACCCAGAGAAAAGAAGAACTGAATTGCTTCAACTTGCTTTTATAGTTGGCTGGATATAAGTTTCACCATCCAATTATTTCAGATCTACGGGAGTGCAAGATTCCCCATGGCACGGACCGTGGCGATACGTTGGCACATGACAATAATTAGAATATGGCAAATTCTTGCATTCTATCCATGCTGACTTTTGCGGGCTACCTGAAACATGAAAGAGATAGGTGGGAGGGCATGCAGGCTGTCTGCAATTTATTATTGCGCAATTTCCTAAATGGGTAATGGAAACACTTCAACCACTTAATTTGCATTTGACATTCTAGGTTTTTGCGGAAAAGTTAAAACAATGTAGGTGTGACGTCATTATGTCCAGCTGTTTGTATCGACACATAACAGTTAAATGGAAACGCACCATAGCAGGCAATTGTCACATATTTTCCATGCAAACGTTATAAATGTCGACAACATTAAAAAAAAATCACAGGACATATTGGAAATATAGCTATGGTCACGTTGGCCCAGTCACACACACACTGTGCTTCAACAGCACATATGGGCCCCATGTGTAACAGACTACCGTGGCATTTGTTCACCTACAGTAGAAATTATGAAGTGTAAACATGAGTGAAATATAATCCTAGTATTAGAGGGGTTAACAGAGAGACCATGAGTCTGGTCCACTACACTTGAACAAAAAACACAGGCATGTCACAACAAGATAACCATTATTCACTGGGAACAAACAGTCATTACGGGGTAATGACAGCCAGGTGTTTTTCTATGGGTGTCAGGTAGCCTAGCGGTTACAGCATTGGGCCAGTAACCGAAATGTCGCTCGTTCAAAAACCCCAGCCGACAAGGTGAGAAAAAAAAATCTGTCGATGTGCCCTTGAGTGAGGCACTTAACCTTAATTTGCTGCAGGGACATCGTATAACACATTTCACTGCACCCATCCGGTGTATGTGACAACACAACATGTATTGTTTTTTTTAACGTTTTTTAAAAACATTTTCATTAAGACTGTCAATTTGAGTCCTCCGGACTTGCGATAAACATCTTTAAAAGAACTGCAGTAGGATGATAATCAGAGTGCAAACTACAATCCTACTGTACACTTTGTAATGCTCATCCATCTCAAGTCAAATAACAAATAAGCAGTAGAGTAGTGGTACATGGAGAAGTGGGTACATTCACATTATTTCTTTATTTTATTTGTTTTTAACCGCCCACTCGGCAAAGTACAATTCTAGGAGAAATAGTGACATTTAGAATAACCTAAAATAATGGCAATATGAAATACATTCACCATGATATCCAGCATGTAATAATAGGCCTAGCACTTATGGCTGATATGTTAGGGTAAGGGATCAGATAAGCACAGAGGTAAGAAAGGGCACAGATTTCTGTGGTAGTGCGTTGCATGAGAACGTATACCCTCCGCTGTTTCCCAACCCTGGTCCTCGAGTACCACCAACAGTACACATTTTTTATTGTAACCCTGGACAATGGTTGGGAAACACTGCACTACACCACTGTGCATATGTGGTCAAAACAGATTATTATAAAAATGCATATGAAACTAGGTGGTATACCGTAAATACCATATACCGGGGAATTTGGAAATAGCCACGGGATGGTTTGTCAATATTTTAGTACTTTTTAAGTAAATACCTGCAGTCAACTTGTGCAATATGTTAGGAGATAAAGCAGACCACATTCTTCATTTCACCTGTCACATTATTTTACATTATGAATCTTTCCGTAGCTCCCCAGAACAGTTGAGCCAGTCAAGTGTTTGTTTGTAAATGGCACAACGGGAGAAAGCAGGAGCAGGTGAGTCCAGCTATGTATTGTTTTTTTTATATTGAAAGTCAACAGTGTTTTTTTGTTTCAATAGTGATCAGGGACATGCAACTATAGTTTTCCTTCACAGAATATACACTGCTCAAAAAAATAAAGGGAACACTTAAACAACACAATGTAACTCCAAGTCAATCACACTTCTGTGAAATCAAACTGTCCACTTAGGAAGCAACACTGATTGACAATAAATTTCACATACTGTTGTGCAAATGGAATAGACAAAAGGTGGAAATTATAGGCAATTAGCAAGACACCCCCAAAAAAGGAGTGATTCTGCAGGTGGTGACCACAGACCACTTCTCAGTTCCTATGCTTCCTGGCTGATGTTTTGGTCACTTTTGAATGCTGGAGGTGCTTTCACTCTAGTGGTAGCATGAGACGGAGTCTACAACCCACACAAGTGGCTCAGGTAGTGCAGCTAATCCAGGATGGCACATCAATGCGAGCTGTGGCAAGAAGGTTTGCTGTGTCTGTCAGCGTAGTGTCCAGAGCATGGCGGCGCTACCAGGAGACAGGCCAGTACATCAGGAGACGTGGAGGAGGCCGTAGGAGGGCAACAACCCAGCAGCAGGACCGCTACCTCCGCCTTTGTGCAATGAGGAGCACTGCCAGAGCCCTGCAAAATGACCTCCAGCAGGCCACAAATGTGCATGTGTCAGCATATGGTCTCACAAGGGCTCTGAGGATCTCATCTCGGTACCTAATGGCAGTCAGGCTACCTCTGGTGAGCACATGGAGGGCTGTGCGGCCCCACAAAGAAATGCCACCCCACACCATGACTGGCCCATCGCCAAACCGGTCATGCTGGAGGATGTTGCAGGCAGCAGAACGTTCTCCACGGCGTCTCCAGACTCTGTCACGTGTGCTCATGTGCTCAGTGTGAACCTGCTTTCATCTGTGAAGAGCACAGGGCACCAGTGGCGAATTTGCCTATCTTGGTGTTCTCTGGCAAATGCCAAAAGTCCTGCACGGTGTTGGGCTGTAAGCACAACCCCCACCTGTGGACGTCGGGCCCTCATACCACCCTCATGGAGTCTGTTTCTGACCGTTTGAGCAGACACATGCACATTTGTGGCCTGCTGGAGGTCATTTTGCAGGGCTCTGGCAGTGCTCCTCATTGCACAAAGGCGGAGGTAGCGGTCCTGCTGCTGGGTTGTTGCCCTCCTACGGCCTCCTCCACGTCTCCTGATGTACTGGCCTGTCTCCTGGTAGCGCCTCCATGCTCTGGACACTACGCTGACAGACACAGCAAACCTTCTTGCCACAGCTCACATTGATGTGCCATCCTGGATGAGCTGCACTACCTGAGCCACTTGTGTGGGTTGTAGACTCCGTCTCATGCTACCACTAGAGTGAAAGCACCGCCAGCATTCAAAAGTGACCAAAACATCAGCCAGGAAGCATAGGAACTGAGAAGTGGTCTGTGGTCACCACCTGCAGAATCACTCCTTTTTTGGGGGTGTCTTGCTAATTGCCTATAATTTCCACCTTTTGTCTATTCCATTTGCACAACAGCATGTGAAATTTATTGTCAATCAGTGTTGCTTCCTAAGTGGACAGTTTGATTTCACAGAAGTGTGATTGACTTGGACTTACATTGTGTTGTTTAAGTGTTCCCTTTATTTTTTTGAGCAGTGTACATTAGTGCAACACATTCAGCAGAAAACAGCTTCATTGTCATCAGACGACAACAGAAGTGGAACACTATTTGGCTGGCAGCCAAATGAGCTTACAATTAAAAATCAAGGTATTTTTTGCTAAAGATTATGCATGGCCATCATATTTCTAATGTTTATTATAGAAAGAATGTAATCAGCTACATTTACTAATGTTTTGCCCAAAGTTAATCTTGCATTTAACCAGAGAGAAGTAGGCTGGCTACACAGAGAAAAGTACCAGAGAAAAGAAGCTACACATCAGTCAGAGCGCGGCCTTTTGATAGAACGCTCGTTCGTGAATTCTAATCCAAGTGCAACTGAAGCACAAAATGTGTTTGATGCTGAGCAAAATTTACAATAAGAAGCATTTTAGATTTGCGTTTACAAAATGCAGCTAGATATTTCTTATGCATTTGATATTTTTTCCTGCGTGAAAACAAAGAATTCTGCATTAGGGCGACCCCTAAGTTTAACATGCTAGTTATCTAAGTAAGTGGCTGAATTAATAAGGTCACAACTATTATGTTAGTTTTCTGCCATGGTTGAGAAGTCAAAGCCCTTTGGATGAGTTATATGTACAGCTGCCACTGCAGCTTGATTTCCTTGCATTTTTTCTCCTCTCAGTTCTGGGCCCGTCTGCTCCTCCCCTATCTTCTCCGAGCAGAGCAGGCATGCCTGTTGCCCTAGCAACTCCCAGACTCCACACAAACACAGTGTTTACACAGTACTGTCCTTTCTTCAGACAAGCGTGCCTCAAAAATTTGTTCATTAAGCACAATGTCTCCCGGTCACATTTGCTTGTAAATGCAAAATCACAAAACATGATATTCGGTAGCTCCTACCTATATTTGTATAACTTTATATGCTGGACTGCCGGTCTTTGCAATTAGTTTATTTTCATTTGCGCTCTTAAGATTATTTAGTTAGCAGCCTCTATGGAAATTTGCTATTACTTGTGCTAATTTTGTTAGCATTCTGGTAATAGACACCAAATGGGCTTTTGATTTTGTTTTGTGCCCCCTTGTGTACTAAACCAGTAATACTGTAAATCCAAGTGTGAGAGAAGGAAGGTATGTGGATATGAAAATCTGGATACCGCCCAACCCAACTACACCATACAAACTAAACGACAGAGTGAAAAGAAGGAAGCCTGTATAGAATAAAAAAAATATTCCAAAACATGCATCCTATTTGCAATAAGACACTAAAGTAAAACTGCAAAAAATGGGGAAAATAAATTAACTTTATGTCCTTACCACAAAGCAATATGTTTGGGGAAAATCCAACAACAAATCATTGAGTAACACCCCTATTCATATTTTCAAGCATGGTGGTGGCTGCATTGTTATGGGTATGCTTGTCATTGGCAAAAACTAGGGAGTTTGATTAAGATAAAAATAAATGGAATAGAGCTAAGCACATTCAAAATCCTAGAAAACCTGGTTCAGTCTGCTTTCCAACAGACACTGGGAGACAAATTCACTGTAGGCTATTTGGCATCACATGCACTTACAGTACCAGTACCAGACCAAGTCCATATTATGGCAAGAACAGCTCAAATAAGCAAAGAGAAACAACAGGCTATTAATTTAAGAAATGGAGGTCAGTCAATGCAGAACATTGAGATTTTTTTTCTTCAAGTGCAGTCGCAAAAACCATCAATCGCTATGATGAAACTGACTCATGAGGACCGCCACAGGAAAGGAAGACCCAGAGTTACCTCTGCTGTAGCCTCAACATCAACTGTTCAGAGGAGACTGTGTGAACTAGGCCTTTATGGTCCAATTGCTGCAAAGAAACCACTACAAAAGGACACCAATAAGAAGAGACTTGCTTGGGCCAAGAAACACGAGAAATGGACATTAGACCAGTGGAAATCTGTCCTTTGGTCTGATGAGGCCAAATTTGAGATTTTTGGTTCCAGTCGCAGTGTCTTTGTGAGAAGCAGAGTAGATGACCAGACAATCTCTGGATGTGTGGTGCCCACCGTGCAGCATGGGGGAGGAGGTGTGATGGTGTGGGGGTGCTTTGCTGGTGACACTCAGTGATTTATTTAGATTTCAAGGCACACTTAACCAGCATGGCTACCACAGCATTCTGCAGCGATACACCATCCCATCTGGTTTGTGCTTAATGTGACTATCATTTGTTTTTCAACAGGACAACAACCCAAAACACACCTCCAGGCTGTGTAAGTGCTATTTGATCACAAAGAAGAGTGATGCTCCAGTGAAAAGCTATGATTCAGATGTTCCATCAGTGTCTCATATGACACAAGCCACATGCGCCATACTCAAACTAGTGGCATGTGGACAGAACACATTAAACCAAAAAAATATACTGTATATATTTTTGTCACTGTCTAAGTCTAATAATGTCTTGCTCCTTTAACCTGAACACACATCCAACAAACAACCACACAAACAATGTTAACTTAATAAATAAGATAAAACCACCAATTCTCCACACCCAAGCCTTTCATTGCTACAGAATCAAAGGGATAGTTCATAGTACCCATGGTTAGTCATTGAAAAACCCATCCACCATGCTAGAAATACTTATGGTTGGCCCAAAGCATAGGAAGAAGAAAGAATAGCATACTGTATATCTGCGTTTGAGTTCCTTAAAAAAACAGCGGAGGATGAGGCAAGCCCTATGGAGGCTGCTGTGCGTGACCATATAGACATCAGTGAAAAGGAGAGATCTATTTCAATGGTAAACAGAAAACACAAATACAGGGTCAAGAGCCACAGCAGTACAGTATAGCACAGGGTTTGCTGCAGTTTCCAGCTCCCACACACTTATCATCATGCATTTTTATGGTTCAACAATCACACTCTGATGACTCCAAAACCTTCACTTCCCCAACAGTCCCAACCCCTTACTTCCCAACCCTCCGACTAAACATTTCCTGGGGAATTCCATCCAGGAATGTTATGTTGGTGATGGAGCAACTGCAACAGCTTGGAGGAAAACCACTTTCTAGTGGATGGCAGAAACACACAGGTCAAATCTCACACACAGTAAACAGCCGCTTGTCCTCTTCACTGGCACTAGACCAAGAACAACTGCCTGTTTTTAATTAACCATTGTCATTATGACCTGTGTTGCATTATTGGACTGCTTTTTTTGCAGATCAACAGACTGTATAGTCTCCCATCGACGTCTTAGCACATTAGTCTTATCCCACATATTTCACCTCAAACTAACATTTGTTAAGTGTTGGTCCCATGTTTCATGAGCTGAAATAAAAGATCACAGAAATGTTCCATACCTACAAGAAGCTTATTTCTCTCAAATGTTATATACAAATGTGTTTACATCACTGTTAGTGAGCAGTTCTCCTTTGCCAAGATAATCCATCCACCTGACATATCAAGAAGCGTATTAAACAGCATGATCATTACACACCTGCACCTTGTGCTGGGGACAATAAAATTCCACTCTAAAATGTGCAGTTTTGTCACAACACAATGCCAGAGATGCCTAAAGTTGAGGAAACGTACAATTGTCATGCTAACTGCAGGAATGTCCACCAGAGCTGTTGCCAGAGAATATAATGTTAATTTCTCTACCCTCCAATATCTTTTTAGAGAATTTGGCAGTACGTCCAACTGGCCTCACAACCACGTGTAACCACGCCAGCCCAGCACCTCCACATCCAGCGTCTTTACCTGCGGGATCGTCTGAGACCAGCTATCCGGACAGCTGATGAAAATGTGGGTTTGCACAAGCAAAGAATATCTGTACAAAGTTTCTGAAACTGTCTTGGGGAAGTTCCTTTACCAGGGTCTAGACCTGACGGCAGTTTGGCATCGTAACCGACTTCAGTGGGAAAATGTTAAACTTCGATGGCAACTGGCACGCTGGAGAAGTGTACTCTTCACAGATGAATCCCGGTTTCAACTGTACCGGGCAGATGGCAGACAGTATATATGGTGTCGTGTGTGCAAGTGGAGTGCTCCATGGTAGCGGTGGGGTTATGGTATGGGCATGCATTAGCTGCGGACAACCAACACAATTGCATTTTATCTATGACAATTTGAAGGCACAGAGATACCGTGACAGGAGGCCCATTGTCGTGCCATTCGTCCGCCACCATCACCTCATGTTTCAGAATGATAATGCACAGCCCCATGTCGCAAGGAGCTGTACACAATTCCTGAAAGCTGAAAATGTCCCAGTTCTTCCATGGACTGCATACTCACCAGACATGTCACACATTGACCATGTTTTCGATGCTCGTATAAGGCAGTGTGTTCCAGTTCCCACCAATATCCAGCAATTTCACACAACCATTGAAGAGAAGTGGGACCACATTCAGCCTGATCAGCTCGACACAAAGTCCGTTTTTTTGCGCTGCATGAGGCAAATGGTGGTCACACCAGATACTGACTGGTTTTCTGATCCACCCCCTTAACTTTTTATCTAAAACACATGCCACAAAATGTCGTAATTTGCCAAAAATGATAAAAATATATTTATCTAGCATGGGCCACTGGTAATTGGAGTGTGCCGTCTCCCAGTGACATTTTTGCAGAGTCCCATATGGGATCTCAAATACTAGTAACTCCCCAGAACACAATAAAATTGAATAAATTACACAGGGAGGGAAATTCTGAATGAATTAGAGTGTGTTATAACAGAGACCTTAACAGCTTCCCATAATCCAGAGTCATTTTCATAATGGCCTCTTAAATGTGATCAGGCAAAGGCAATGTCCAAACTATTAAAAAGATAGCTGAAGTTTATGTACTCCAGCTAGATGAGGATAAGTCAAGAGGTTTCAGTGCGTATTGACAGCACTGAATTCATGTTGAATATAATCTGATGTGTGCACACATGACAGAGACAGGATTACTTCACTTGTCTATACCAGGTGGTCTACTACTGTTGGTAGGCCTATATATTGTACTGTGATGGCTATTGGCTAGATCAACAACTGATAGAATATAGGGTAGAATGAGACCCATGGACATGACTACTCTGTTGGGATGTAGAAATGTGCTGTGTGCCTCAGACAGTTAAGAGTGGTACAGTGCTGCTGATATTGTAACCTCTGGATCAATAGCTGCACAACTCCCCTTTGTGTTTCCATGAGGTGATGTTCGATTAATTGAATAGGATTTTATCAGTCGTCGTTGGCAAGTGGGTGCTCCATCTGAGCTTGTGACACTTGGGGTAATGCTATATTTAGCTAACTGTGTACAAGACAGACTGATGGAGCACAGATGCTCTGTACTGTAGAATCATTGGAAGGTCCCACTATCTCTGAACATGGACTGGCAAAGAGTTAGCGCTGGAACGGTTCAGTGTGGATGCATAACTAGGGATGGGCATTAGAAATCGAGTATTCAAATGGATGTCAAAGCTCGATCTTTAACTAGCGATCAAATCATTTTCAAATACTGTATAACTATTTAGTGGAATGTGCTTTGTGGCTGCCCAAACAGGCAAGTGAAATGTTGTTTTGAAGACAATGTTAACTTGCTTTGGCTCTAGTGTTCCATTTGTACATGTGCATTTGCGGGGAACAACAAAAAAAGAAACCAAGCCAAGCATCACACGTTCGTCTCCCTTATTTCCTTTACCCTCCGTGTCTCTTTCACTCTATTGGGTCCCGACCGCTCCCTCCAAACACGCGTGCTGAGTGCGCACACAAGCTCCCGCTAGGCCTACAGTAATAAATCCCTATAAAAACGTATCCAACTGATGGGATACACAAGCAACATTCCTTGACAATTGATGAGAGTTTTATCACAAATTCAACATGGACTGGTTGATTGAAGTAGGAAAATATGTGTTCCAACAATGAGCTGCAGTTTTGGAATAACTGTGTCCCTTCTATTTTCCACTTAAGATACTTTGCTAACGGTTACTACCATTTAGAATTGGTTAGCATAGGCTATAACCCACTAAACATAGACAGCTTCTACACTGAAAACAAATACACTCTGTGTCGTCATCAGAATCATTAAGCATATACCTACTCATCACAAATTATTACCATGCAGTGTTCAATGTGGAATTGTTCATCCATTTAGAAAATTCCAAACAGGAAAAATAAACAAAATAAAACTTCTGTATGTTGAAAAGAAGACAACTTTTTTCAGGGTTCAAACCTAAATCTGTCTTTCAACTCGCCAAATTGAGCCCCGTTTCAAATTATCCCTCTGAGAATAACTGTTCCAGGCATGAAATGCACATCAATTTGCACTGCCAACTCTTTTACAATTGTAAAAAAAATATGGTTCTATTTCATTTTGTTATATTACATAATATTTTTTTACTATAGAATAGGCGTCTTCACTGTGATAAGGGCTCAGGAAATAAGAGTGTCTTGTCTGCTAAATTAACAAAACAAGGCAATGCCATTGCACAGCCATAGGCTTCTAAAAGCAAGCGCCACTGCTGAGGTTACTGCCTTACTGAAGATTGTGTTCTACAATATAATATAAGCAGTTGATGTTAAGGTTTCAATAAATTACTCTTACTAGATGGATGTACCTAATAAACTGTCCACTGAGTGTAGACAAATGCATACAGATTTTTTTCCCAGTGCGGGCCTTCGAAAATAATGTATTATTTGTTTTATTCAAGTACTCGAAAGACATCAAATGCCCATCCCTATGCATAACACCTGAACACTCTAGACATACCCTGTCCTTCAATATCATATTCTTCAAAGAGTATATGACATTCAGATATCATTACTCTATGCAAAGTCCTAGAGTGTATTTTAAGTCTGATTATGGCACACATCAGTTTAGTGGCTAGAGTGAAATTAAAACACACTCATCAATTGACCCATCCAGCACAATCCCTTTGCAAATTTTTTTTAGAATTCTTCAATCCTTTCCAGCAGCCTACAGTCTCAAGCGTATCTTTCTTGGCACATCATGTCAATGTGATCTTCAGAGAGCCCTTCCTCTAGCCACCAATAGTGACTGACATACATTATAGAGGACTTGTGTTCCAGCTCCTCCAGTGGCAATGCAGAGATAGACAGCTGACTCATGGGAGTAGGAAGGCACACTGCCAACTGACATGGGGAGTGGGCAGGCAAAGAATCTGCATGGAATGTCTATGTGATTGATAAGGCCAAAGATGTACTTTAGACATTTTAGTCTCGGCCTAATTAAACCCCCAGCCCCTAAGGCACTTACGTAGCTCTGAAAGGGCTGGATAGCTTTAAGCAATATGTTAAAAACTTGACATTACACATAAGCATTCCTTTCAGATCTACAGGAGTGCCTGGGCGGTAAGGGTTAAGGGTCAATTTGGAAAACAGCATGCCAGACTGGTGGGAAACCTGTCACATGAATGGTCCACATATAGCTAACAAGGAAGCTTACTGTGGAGCAGAATGCCCTTAGGCATATCAACTATGTAGCAGTTTGACAAAAGCTGAGCACAAGATATCACACTTATAGGCTACCAAGATATTTCCTTTATATTGTGCCTATATTGTGCCTCTATTATCAATTTCACATCTTGATATATGGAGCATGCTAATATGGGTATTCATACTAGTCCAAATGGTTTGATCTACAGAAATGTAAATAGGATCCCTGATTGGTAAATGTGGACCTAATATTTATGACTATCCTGGAATGCACCTTTGGACACTATGGTATAAAATCTCTTAATCTGTAGCGTTCCGATACCAAATATGGGCGCAACTCTGGTCTGGAAATACATGAACAAGAAGGCAGGAGTAGCAGTAATCGCAATCTGTCTTCTGCTTCTGACATGGACTCAGCATCATAGGCCACTGATGTAAACTGCTAAGCTTATGCTATGAGTGTGAGGCTCGTTGTTTATAGTCATCCTGCAATCAAACTACATGTAGGCTACAGGAAAACACTCAACCTTGATAAAAACATTTAAATCAGGTTCTTATTTTAACCACTGATGCGCCTATGGACACGATTTATTGGGTTACAGCCTAATATCATAATCTGATTTTGTTTTGTCTTGTCTTGATGTAAACTAGTACTATAGCAGCCCAGTGGTGTATTGGGTTACAGTAATTATATTACTGGTTAGTTTTGATAACATGGCATTGATAGGTTTCAGACATAGGCTACCATTAGATATGGCGGCAAATTCACACTAGCGATGACAGTACTGGCTATGGAACCTTCAAAGTAGCCTACAGAAAATCAAACGTTAGCAACACCAATACGGGATTGCCTCTTAAATTCGCACATCCTTCCGATAACAGCACTGGAGACTGGACTGAATGTTTTTTCCATTAGCACGAGGTTCAGGAAACCAGTCCAAATTTACTCAAGTTAGCCACTTATGTTTAATGAAGTTGTATGATTGTAACATATTAAATAGCGTACATGTTTGCAGTGTCAGGTGCAATTATATCAACAATCATCAATGATGCAATTATGGGCAAACGACACATGAAATTGCAACGTAACCTAGTCAAAAATAAAACTGGTTAAATATTGAATTTATGCGACACCCATAGACAAGATAAATTAAAAGTCAGTTCTGAGTCTGAATCAGAACGACTGAACATAGGTTTTCATTATGTGTAATGTATTAGGGCGCTCGAATCAAATACCGTAATGACATAGGCTACCATACAGCCCAGTTGGCCAGTACACATACCAACCTAAAACGTCAGTGTTAAAACACGTTAGAGCGATAAAAGAACGTTAAATCCTACCTGAAATCTGTCACTCGTTAGTGCGTTCGAGCTGATTTGGATGTACACACACACACACACTGTGCAGCAGCAGTCCTGCCTCCACCGTATCAAGCCCCTCCTACTTCTGTGCGCAGAAAAGAGGAAGCGCGTCACACACTCGCACTCCATACATTTGGATCCAGCCTCTCTTTACCATAAAGTAGGTTGACATTTGTAGCAGTATGTATGTATACCAAAGCACTTGGTGCATCTTCAGCAGCACTACTTATACAGTAATGCAATGCGTGTGTGTGTGCGTGTGAGGGATGGAGGGAGGGAGAATGAGCAGGTGAGAGGGTGAGAAAGAGAGAGGGGGGATTATGTGCATGCATGATGCATGTGTGTCCTCTCAAATGGATGGAATTTGAAACATAATGAATTTGAAACATAATGAAAACACACTCCCTGGTAATGGGCTAGAAAATGTAGCTTTGGTTGGAGTCATTTAGCATTCTATTAGTAAATATGTGTCTTCATTAGCTTAGGCATACATGAAGCACAAAACGTAATTTGATTCATTTAGAGAAACCATTGCTCATATCATATTATTTAAATGTCTGCTGTAATGAATCTGGCATGGAAATGGTAAAGCAACTTATGATTGCACTCCATTTTGTAAACTGAGGCCCACTCCACAATAGACCTACAATATGTTTAGTCAGTTGCGCAAAACTCCAGCGGGTAACTAAAATAAACACTTGCAGTATTTTGTGCTATAACTTACCTGCATAGTAATGTTGTAAAAGGAATGGCATTGTATTGTATGAGTATTGTTATTATGTAAAACAATAGGGGGCCCAGGGTAGCCAAGGGAGATGTAGGAAGCCAGGCTTACAACATCTTCAATTGCATAGGGGCCTAATGGTTTATCTACGGTGACAGAGTGCAGAAGGGCAAACTACAAAGCAGGATCAAGGAGTTAGCCAGCTACCTTGGCAAAATATTCTGAAATAACATGATGAGCTTGAAATAAGATAAGCTTCAAATTTGCATGGTCTAATTGACTCAACAACCATCCAAATTTGGCTTGGCCCCCTTTGCCACAGCCTGTTCACCGCTCTACCATCTATAAGGCGTAGACAGTACAGGTGTATCAAAGCTGGGACAGAGAGACTGAAAAACAGCTTCTATCTCCAGGCTATCAGACTGTTAAACAGTCATCACTAGCAGGCCTCTGCCCAGTGCCCTGCCCTGAACTTTATTCACAGTTACTAGCCGGCTACCACCTGGTACTCAACCCTGCACCTTAGAGACTGTTGCCCTATGTACATCGTCATTGAATACTGGTCATTTTAATAATGTTTACCTACTGTTTTACCCCTTCACATGTACTGTATGTACTGTATTCTAGTCAAGGCCTAACTACTCCTATATAACTAGTGCTGTACACACCTTTTCTAGTCATATACTGCCCATAATGTTTATACACACCATCATATACACTGAGTGTACAAAACATTATCAACATTAGTTGTATAAACATTTTAAGTTACTTACACAGTGCAATACAAACGCCTAAGCGTCATGGCACAGCTCACAGCAACAATGTACATTAGGCCTAAAGCCCCTCTCTGTTACAGAAACTATAGCAGACTGCCACACAAAAGGGAAACTGCCTATCCCTTTCTTGGGCAATGCCGTCCGATCCAAATAACACGGGTACATTTTCTTCAACCTTACAACAGGTAAGTAGGTTAGCCTATAATGATAAATAAATAATAATAAACATGAATCATCTCAACATATTTCCAGTAATTATTTAGGCCTTATTTATTTAGGCCTTATTATTTAGGCCTTAGTATTCATATCTATTAACGCACACCCAATAATAAATGTAATTTAATATTAGGCAAAGTGACGTTCTCCAATGACATCACACCAATCAATAACAGTGAGCACCTGTGGTTAGGACGCCCTTTGGCAGTGCGCGTTGGGATGAATAGCTGTTCCGATCCAGAAGTAACCAGGAGTTTGAAATGTTCTTCAGACAGAGTTAAAGGGAAAATCTACTCAAAAACTATCTTTTGGTATTTTATTTATTAGTCCACTGTTGATACAGCCCCAAAACGATTTGCATGCCAGACGTCAAGTTTTCAAGATATTGGACTTTCAAGAAGCAATGTGTCACCGGCCGCATCCCCATATCATGATGATGTGGCCGGTGACAGGATGATGTAGCTGGTGGCCTAATATACTTGTTTGTAAGTCAATTTCTGTTTTGTGCAAGGGCTTTTGCCCGCTTTACTCAGTTCTTGTAGAGTGGAGTGTCTCCAATTGTTTTTTAGCCTTCCCTGCTTTCTCTTTCCTTGTGGGTTGTAGTAGTCCAGTTAATATATGTCCATTGTGTTTTTCATGAGTGTGTGTCTATTTTAAATGGCCATTATATCCTCCGTACATAACGTAGGCAGTTGTCGATGAAGAATTGTAGTTTATTGATTAGGGGTTGTGTGGTTTTTCAGGGTTCGCATCACATTTGTGTTGAAGATGTGGATCTTCGTGTTAGTGGAGAGCTGTGATGAGGCCTGGTTATAGAACACCCCATATTGGCCCCTTCTATGTGACGCATTACGGCATACCTTCAGGATATGAAAGAACAGTATCCCTGATATAGTAGTACTTCCTCAGGTAGGCCAGGTAGACTTTCCATCATTCTACATAGGATCTGTCTGAGACAAATTTAAGACAAATGTGTGTTTTCTACCTAGCTAGATGCTGCCCTCTGTTGGCTGCAGTGAATGAACACACAGACAGCCTGGTGACTGAAAGCCTGTTACATACTCTGAAGGGGGAATACATTATTCAACAGAACCCCCTGTTTTGAATGAAAGGGCATAGTATTACTTTTAGATGAAAAACAGGTTATGTTTTGAGGTGACCCTCAAACACATGTACATCATTACCTGGCAGCACCGGATGATTATTGTTGCCAGATCCAGCTCACTGGGGCAAGGGTCACATACATTTGGTTAAGATAATAAGACAACTGGTATCACACTTCAGTTTCTGAGGCAAAAAACCCTCATTAAACTTAGTTCAGCTAAAAAGATAACATTTAAGTGAACTATGAATAGGATTAGTTATAAAATAAAAATGTGATCGAATAGGATGAGACGATGAAAAGTATAGGCTTTGAAACCCAAAAGCAAATCTGAATAGATCATAAGGGATGTTGACTTGCTTTGATCTTGAAACACTCTCCCCTTTTTCTCCACGGTCTGAAATCAGTGTAAAAGGTGCAGAAAACCACAATAAGCTTGGACCATTAAAAACAATATTTCTAAGAACTTCCACTCTTTACATTTTATCTCTTGAGATAGCATTAGGTATGATCCCACCATCTGTCTAATGGTGTGGTTGCACAGAGTTACTAAGCTACTCCACTTGAACTTTGGCCATTGGAGAACTGAGCTTTTTCTAAGGAAACCCAGAGAGGAAAGTCAAAAGGAATATCCAAGCTGTACTGTAGCTTTATTCTGTATACTAATCAACCTACACAATGTCAATTTACATTTTACACCATGCCTTTTGAGGTGTGACATAGTTTTAATAAGAATTGAATGATCTGTGATCTCTATGGGTAAAGTATTGGAGGTGTCCATGCTGCTCCACGGGCTCTCATCTTCTTTTACTGTCCAAAATAGAATAGTTTTTATGGCAGAAAAGCTGATCCTTCTCCCACCACAAGAGGGTACCTCTGGCATGAATTAAAACAGGTTGCATTGTGTAGACCTGTTAGACTTGTGTTTTAATTTCAAAGTGTCTAAAATAATGTGACAACGTGATCTGTTTTGTCTTCAAAGTAGCTTTGTGTTGTAGAGTTGCTCAACAAGTCCAGTTATAACTGTTGTAATCTTCATGCCAATATCACAGTCATTATACTGGGCTCCTGAATGGCGGCCCCGTCTAAGGCACTGCATCTCAGTGCAAGTTGTCACTACAGTCCCTGGTTCAAATCCAGGCTGTATCAGATCTGGCTGTGATTGGGAGTCCCATAGGGCGGTGCACAATTTGCCCAGTGTTGTCCAGGTTTGGCTGGGGTAGGCTGTTATTGTAAATAAGCATTTGTTCTTAATTAACTGACTTGCCTAGTTAAGTAAAGGTTACATTTAATTTAATACAAATACATGTGTGGTGGTGACCTGTATAGAAAAGACTATACAGGCTATTAAGTATTCATGTGATTTGAAATGATAGTGTGTTGCATTCAAAATCGCTAAAAGAGAATGACAAACAAACCTGTCGGATATTGTGATTTCAGTGTGTGGCTTTGCAACATCTATACACTTAGGCTATTTTTACAGTGACTCAGTTCTTTCATAGCAAAACTGCAAGTAGTATTGATATGAAAGGGACACATGTATGTGGATTTAACAAATATTCTCAGCAACATAAATGGACAAAGATTCACTTGACTCAAAGACTAGGTATTGACGTCAATAATAAATCAAGCAAATATTAAAGTTTCTTAAGCAAGCAATAGTTTCTTCCTGTAATTAATTGAAGTAGAGAGGTTTGACTCCTATTCTATTCAACAAAATTCACCAATAGGCCTCAGCCATAATCTTACTATTTCACTTTATTTGTGTGAACAACCCAAAGTTACGTTTCCTCGCTCATCTGCATAAATGGAAATCAAACAAACAATTAACATGTATTCCTTTGGTCAAATACATGTGTTCAATTTGAAAGTAGTTCAATTGTCTTATCATGCTGGCCTTTCCCCCTGCTGTTGTGGCTTGGGTGTCTCCATGGGAACAGGTGACCAAAGAGAGAGGGAGGTTCTTGTCCGAGCACTGAAGGGTGTGTGGAAGTCATCCTGGTCTCCTCTCCATCACCCGACCATATTTAAACAGCCTGCAGCTCTCTGTCAGTCGCTTACAGAGGAGCTGGTCTTAACAAGAGAGAGCCTGAGCCTGCTACTTATAGAGAGCCTCAGCTATTGCTTATAAGACCTTTACTTTTACAATAATTATCTATCTCATAAGCCTGTCTGTAAGGACACAGGGTTGGATTTGCTCACATCTCATTCACAAAAGGTAAGCTTAACTTCAATATTTACCTTTTCTCAATGCTTTCAATATAAAGTTGGATTTGTGTTTATAAAAAGTATTTAACTTGTTTTTTTTTTTTATATAATTTTTGATTGCCTGTGATTTGGGTCCATTTCTGTTATCTAATGAGGATTTCCTTTTCCTTTTGCAGTTTCAAAGCCCTGTCGGAGAACTAATGTGGGTGGTGGAGAAGATCTGTGTGTCCGCGGAGAGACCCAACCTGCTTCTCCCCTCAACGGAATATAGCTTCAGGATCGGAGACATGTTTGGAGAGAAAGTTAACAAACACAAGAGACTTTCCCTGTGTCCTAACGTCATCACCCCAGACACTATACCAGAGTTCTGCATCCCTCCTAAGATCCCACCCTTACAGGAGGTGAAAGGTAAAGAGCAGAGCCAGGCCCCCATCATAAGAGTGTCCCTGTTTGAGCGGGAGAGGGGGATCCCTAAGAGGGAGGCCCCAGCACGAGAGCTCATCAGCCCACACATCATCCAGGTGGAGAGTGTGGACGAGAGCCCCTATGACTGTAATGATAAGGAGACCACCAACGCAGACCCTCAGAGCCAGGCAGCCCTCTCCCTGCCCCACATGGCCAAATCCCAGACCTGCTACGGCTTCTGTACCCTGCTGGAGAGCCCCCACACCAGGAGGAAGGAGTCCCTGTTCCACAATAACCCTGAGTCCTGTGGCACACCGTTGCTGCTCCCCAGGAGTAGGTCCAACACCGTCCTGTCATCCTCCCCTTCCTCCTTCAGTCTCCACACCCTGACCTCCAGACTGTCCCCCAGAGGTTATACCCTCAACAGACAGGGCACACTGGACAGCGACACCACCTCGTCAGCTGACTCATCCCCTTTCAGCTCCCCAATGCTGAGCAGGTCCCCACCCAAGTCTTCCCTCTTCAAAACACTGAGTCATGAAAGGCTTCTCTCCAGAAACATCAGAAAGGCTGTGGTGTCCAGAAACAACTCCCTGTCGACAGAAGAGGGCAGCTCCACGGACAATAGCCCCAACGTCATAAGGAGGGCGTCAGAGGGGCTGGTAGAGGGCCTTCCACCAAGCTTCGGTCTGGCTCCTCCTACCATCTTCCCCACAGACTTGGTTCTGCACAAGGAAAGGGTGATGAGGGAGAGCTTGATCCCAATAGGGAAGGATGGCCTCCTGCGTCTCTCTGCAGAGTACTGTCCTGATAACCAGCGGCTGCGGGTGCGGCTCATCAGTGCTGAGGGGCTATATACTCGTTCGGTGGACCCCAAGAGTATAAACTGCAGTTTCAGCCTCTCCCTGGTGCCTGGAAAGGTCCAAAAGCAGCGTAGCACCGTCATCAGGAAGTGTCATAACCCAATCTTCAATGAGGACTTTTTCTTTGATGCCATCTCAGACCTCGGCCAACGCTCCCTGAGATTTAAAGTTGTCAATAAAATGTCCACTATGAAAAGAGACTATATTCTGGGGGATGTTGAACTTCCACTAACAAGCATTATCACTTTATAAGTTAAATAATTTGTATTAATTATTGACTTGAATTGTATTTATTTAAATGTTATTCTGTGACTAGAGATTTTATTAAACCATTTAAAAATATATGTTTACTTATATTTTTTTAATCTCAAAGGGCAGTCATGGAGTACATCTGTTGCAAGCAATAATACATTTCAAATGGCAACTGAATATTGAAAGGCCCATGTCATCCTTTTACCAGAGTTCATATCACATCGTACACAATATCTTGTAGACCTATACATTTTTTTTGCATACTGGCAATAATCACTCTAGGTTCCTCTTACTATCCATCCTCATTCAGAAACATGGGTGACGATCTATTTTTAGTGAACCTCTTTGTCAGCAGGGGAAGGTGTAAACATGACCATCATGTGCTAATGTGAGAGACTCAGTTTCTTTTTTTTTCCCCTAAGCCTGTAGTTTCTTACTGACCTTTGCATGGATTAGAATATCAGTGGTAACTAGGAACCTTGCTGGGCAGTGCTAATGACCAGTTCTGAAAACGCATATCCACTTACCTTGTACAAACCCTATTTATCAGAAATCTATGAGTTAATCAGAAAATGAAAAACAGAAAATAGCACCCATTTTAATTGAGATGCTGCCCCCTTTTTATTATTAATGTATTCTGGGATAACATGACTCTGTGAAAGCTGTAATTTTCCAGGGCACAAGCACTTTGATCTTAAGTTACACTGGTCTGGAGCACATGCCATTACGATGTGCACCACCACAGCCCTCTGCCGTCTAGGTATTCAAGCAGTAGGAAAACCTGGAATGGTGGTGAGTGTTTAGCACCCCCATATACTTTTTCTGCTTCCCATGCTAATTTCTCTCATGATCGTGGGTGATCGTGGGTTCGATTCCCGCTGGGTCCATCCATTCGGATATTGTATACCCTTATGAGTACATTTCTTTGGATAACGAAACGCTAGCTGACATGGGCGAGTTGATCCGGACATTTCTGACAAGTTATAAATAGCGCACTAAGGTCTGCAGTGACTGACATGACAAGAAGAAAACTGTTGATGCACTACCCAATTTCAAAATTGCACCCTGTAAATAAGGCATTTCTGTTTTTTTATTTGTAATACATTTGCAAAAATTTCTAAAGGTGTTGATTCAGTCCGGCTTTCAACATACTCCTGAAAGTTCAACTATTGAATCCCCAGCCTTAGACATTTTTGCAAATGTATTACAAATAAAAAACAGAAATACCTTATTTACATAAGTATTCAGATCCTATGCTATGAGAATCGAAATTGAGCTCAGGTGCATCCTGATTCCATTGATCATCCTTGAGATGTTTCTACAACTTGATTGGAGTCCAAGAACCCGATGGTTATTCCTCGGTAAATTAAATTGATTGGACATGATTTGGAAAAGCACACACCTGTCTATATAAGGTCCCACAGTTGACAGTGCACATCAGAGCAAAAACCAAGCCATGCGGTCGAAGGAATTGTCCATTGAGCGCTGAGACAGGATTGTGCCGAGGCACAGTTCTGGGGAAGGGTACCAAAAAATGTCTGCAGCAATATCCTATCTCGGCGCAAGAACACAGTAGTCTCCATCATTCTTAAATGAAAGAAGTTTGGAACCACCAAGACTCTTCCTAGAGCTAGCCGCCAAACCGAGCAATCGGAGAAGGGAGAAGGGCCTTGGTCAGGGAGGTGACCAAGAACCCGATGGTTATTCCTCAGTAAAAGGCACATGACAGCCCGCTTGGAGTTTGCCAAAAGGCACCTAAACGACTCTCAGACCATGAGAAACAAGATTCTCTGGTCTGATGAAACCTAGATTGAACTCTTTGGCCTGAATGCCAAGCGTCACGTCTGGAGGAAACCTGGCATCATCCCAACGGTGAAGCATGGTGGTGGCAGCATCATGCTGTGGGGATGTTTTTCAGCGGCAGGGACTGGGAGACTAGTCAGGATCAAGGAAAAGATGAAAAATCCTTGATGAAAACCTGCCCCAGAGCGCTCAGGACCTCAGACTAGGGCGACGGTTCACCTTTCAACAGGACAACGACCTTAAGCACACAGCCAAGACAACACAAGAGTGGCTCCGGGACAAGTCTCTGAATGTCCTTGAGTGGCCTAAACAGAACCCGAACCCGATCTCTGGAGAGTCCTGAAAATAGCTGTGTAGCGACGTTCCCCATCCAACCTGACAGAGCTTGAGAGGATCTGCAGAGAAGAATGGGAGAAACTCCCCAAATACAGGTGTGCCAAGTTTGTAGTGTCATACCCAAGAAGACTCAAGGCTGTAATCGCTGCCAAAGTTGCTTCAACAAAGTACTGAGTAAATTGTCTGAATACTTATGTTAATGTTATATTTAAGTTTCTATTTTTTATAAATGCGCGTGTAGATTGATGGGGGAAAACTATTTTAGCCATTATAGAATAAGGCTCTAACGTAACAAAATGTGGAAGAAGTCAAGGGGTTTGAATACTTTCCGAATGCACTGCATACTCCGAGTCAAAATTCAAGTAATAATATGTAATTCCCCGCAACCACATCCACGAACATTCTTTCCCATTGACCCCCAGTTTAAAACTTCATCATAGATTTTTTTTTTATACAGAAATAGCAAAACATGTTATTCAGTGTACAAAACATGTTATTCAGCTGCAACATAGAGAGCATACTGACTGGTTGCATCACTGCCTGGTACGGCAATTGCTCTGCCTCTGACCGCAAGGCACTTCAGAGGGTAGTGCTTACAGCCCAGTACATCACTGGGGCTAAGCTGCCTGCCATCCAGGACCTCTACACCAGGCAATGTCAGAGGAAGGCCCTAAAAATTGTCAAAGACCCCAGCCACCTCAGTCATAGACTGTTCTCTCTACTACCGCATGGCAAGCGTACCAGAGTGCCAAGTCTAGGACAAAAAGGCTTCTCAACAGTTTTTACCCCCAAGCCATAAGACTCCTGAACAGGTAATCAAATGGCTACCCGGACTATTTGCATTGTGTGCCTCCCAACCCCCCTTTTACGCTGCTGCTACTCTGTTTATCATATATGCACAGTCACTTTAACTCTACATTCATGTACATATTGTAATGAAACAGCAGGGAGCAGGTCTCGAACCCTCGACCTTCTAGCCCGAGGTCCGGTGCGCTATCGACTGTGCCGCAAAAGCATGCTCGTGTGACAGAGTCGATTTCCGCGTGTTACAATATGTACATACTACCTCAATTGGCCCGACCAACCATTGCTCCTGCACATTGGCTAACCGGACGATCTGCATTGTGTTCCACCGCCCACCACCTGCCAACCCCTCTTTATGCTACTGCTACTCTCTGTTCATCATATATGCATAGTCACTTTAACCATATCTACATGTACATACTACCTCAATCAGGCTGACTAACCGGTGACTGTATGTAGCTTCGCTACTTTTATAGCATTGCTACTGTTTTTCACTGTCTTTTTACTGTTGTTTTTATTTCTTTACTTACCTATTGTTCACCTAATACCTTTTTTGCACTATTGGTTAGGGCCTGTAAGTAAGCATTTCACTATAAGGTCTACTACACCTGTTGTATTCGGCGCACGTGACAAATAAACTTTGATCTGATACATGTAACCAGGTCAAAAATCCCGACCTACAGTTCATGCTCCCACATAGGGAAATGGAGCCTGCAAGAAGAGCCCTGTGGCTTCCGGCTATTCAGCATGGAAGAGTGGGAAATTGTGGGGACCCGGTGTCTAAGTAGGCTACACGTAGCTATATGTGTGGAAAACATTTCACCACAGGTAAGACATTTAACTCGTTTAGTATAGTCCGTTTGTGACTCTCACTACTAGTCTGTTTGTGTTGTTGGTCTTGGCTAGCTTAATGTTCCAGTCGGTAGCTAGCTAGCACTCACTCATTCACATGGCTGCTATCACTGTCATGAAAAGGGGCATGAGGGAAGCCCTTTAATATTACGTTTTTCTAGTGAGAACGCTCTGGAGCAGGCAATGTTGAAAAGTAATCTTTATACATGTACTTTGCTTAAATGCAGTTTTGTAATTGACTAAAACAAGCAGACAAGAAAATTGCTTTTGAAAAAGGTACATTTTTTGTTGTGAGCCAATTGGGTAACGATGGGTTGTTTTGCCCACAGGCGGGCGGGGCCGTGATGTTCAATTTAATACCGACTGGGACTATGCTCTTACGGAAAACGTTTGAGGGGTTCTATGCAAAATCCTTAAACAATTATGCAATGGATCTAACGGAGGTTCCTTTGCGTAGTAGCTCGCTACGTAGTTCTACGTACTTTGGTGCAGTTAAATATTTTGGAACGCAACGCAAACGGAGCTCTGTAGTTCTGTTTGCATAGACTGTGACATCACTATGGAGAGCCCTTTAGGTAAGGGGAAATTATTCCTTAAGGGAAGGACTTAAAGATGTTCTATGCAGAAATGAGAAAAGTTTGCCAAATTTCAGTTTGTGACAAAAGAAACAAGTACTGTATAGTGCAGAGAATGATTGTACCATCAACCATCTATACAAAATATTGTATTTTCTGCTGTTTAAAGCTGGTGTACAAAAACGAAACTAAGAACGGGAAGCATAGAAATAGTGCACACAGAACATATCTACTTCTTCTTAGACTTGCTTTCAATGAGAATGACACAAAATGTGAATTTGGTCGGCTCTCCCAAAAAACAACATAATGCAGCTTTAAAGAGCGACTGCCTTTAAAAAGCAACCAATCCATTTGAAAAGGGACCATATGGCATTAATATGAGTCAGAAACATTTATTCTATTGTCAAAATTAACTACAAAGTGGAAATAGGATCATTTTGGTCATAAAGCCAAACGGAGTTTGGAACATCCATGCATCCCTAAGGTAAACACATTTTGAGTTAGTCCTCTTCCACCAGCTGCAGTGATTGCGGTCTATTTGACTTTGTGGCTGTGGTAACTACTGAAAACTGTGAGACAGACCTGCCCTTTGACTTTGTGGTCGTGTTATATAGTGGCTGCCAGCATTTTTTAATAAGTGTGCTAAAAAACAAGGCCAAATCAGGAAGTGTAGTAGCTTTCTGGACACAGGCCTTAAAAGCATCAACTGTCACCTTAGTTATACAGTGCCTACAGAAAGTATTCATACCCCTTGACTTATTCCACATTTTGTTGTGTTACAGGCTGAATTCCAAATTGATTTAAAAAAAAAAAAATCTCACCTCACGAAATACCCCATAATGACAAAGTGAAAACGTGTTTTTAGAATTTGTTTCACATTTATTGAAAATTAAATATAGAAATATTAAATTTGGATAAGTATTCACACCCTGAGTAAATACTTTGCAGAAGCACCTTTCACAGCTGTAATCGCTGGCAGTCTTTCCACACCTGGATTGTGCAACATTTGCCCGTTATTATTTTCTAAATTATTCAAGCTTTGTCAAATTGGTAGTTGGATGCTAGACATCCATTTTCAGGTCTTGACAAAGATTTTCAAGTAGATTTAAATCAAAACTGTAACTCTGTCACTCAGAAACATTCACTGTCTTCTTGGTAAGCAACTCCAGTATAGATTTGTCCTTGTGTTTTAGGCTATTTTCCTACTGAAAGGTGAATTAATCTCCCAGTGTCTGGTGGAAAGCAGACTGAACCAGGTTTTCTTGTAGTATTTTGCTTGCGCTTAGCTCCATTCCAGTCCATTCCAGGCACTTCATTTTTATCCAGAAAAACTCCACAGTCCTTAACAATTACAAGCATACTCATAACATGATGCAGCCAACATTATGCTTGAAAATATGGAGAGTGGTACTTAGTAATGTGTTGTATTGGATTTGCCCCAAACATAACACTTTGTATTCAGGACAAAAAGTGAATTGCTTTGCAACATTTTTGCAGTATTACTTTAGTGCCTTGTTGCAAACAGGATGCATGTTTTGGAATATTTGTATTCTGTACAGGCTTCCGTCTTTTCACTGTGTCAATTAGGCTAGTATTGTGTAGTAACTACAATGTTTTTGATGCATCCTCAGTTTTCTATCACAGCCATTAAACTCTGTAACTGTTTTAAAGTCACCATTGGCCTCATGGTGAAATCCTGAGCAGTTTCCTTCCTCTCCGGCAACTGAGTTAGGAAGGAAGCCTGTATCTTTGTATTGGCCGGGTATATTGATACACCATCAAAAATGTAATTAATAACTTCACCATGCTAAAAGGGATATTCATTGTCCGCTTAAGTTTTTAAAATCCCATCTACCAATAGGTGCCTTTCTTTGAGAGGTATTGGAAAACCTCCCTGGTCTTTGTGGTTGAATCTGTGTTTGAAATTCATTGCACAACTCAGAGACCTTACAGTTAATTGTATGTATGGGGTAATGAGATGAGGTAGTCATTCAAAAATCATGTTAACCACTATTATTGCAAATCGAGTGAGTCCATGCAACGTATTATTTGACTTGCTAAGCACAGTTTTACGCCTGAATTTATTTAGGCTTGTCATAACAAAGAGTTCGAATCAGCTTTACAATTTTATTAATTTGTACAAATTTAGAAAAACATTATCCCACTTTGACATTATGGGGTATTGTGTGTAGGACAGTAACAAAAAAAATCTACATTTAATCAATTTTAAATTCAGGCTGTAAAACAACAAAATTTGGAAAGATTTGAGGTGTTTAAATACTTTCGGAAGGCACTGTAGCTGCTACAGTAGGTAAGCATTAAGCTGGGGGGTTTTCAGAGCCTGGGAAATGGATGACAAAATAATTTTAGGAGAATTAAGTAACAGATCTGTCTAAAATGTATATTAATGTAACAGTCCTGACCTATTTATGTTAGTTTTTATGTGTTTATGGTCAGGGCATGTGTTTTGGGTGGGCAGTCTATGTTATCTGTTTCTATGTTGGTTTCGGTTTGCCTGGTATGGCTCTTGATTAGAGGCAGGTGGTTTGCATTTTCCTCTAATCAAGAGTCATATTTAGGTAGGGCATTCTCACTGTTTGTTTGTGGGTGATTGTCTCCTGTGATGTCTTCGTCGTTATCGATGTTATTCACATTCGGGACTGTTTGGCTGTTCGTATGTTTTCGATGTAACGTTCCTGTTCGTGAGTTTACGTTTGTCATGTGAGTTTATGTTCAGGTTCCGTTCTACGTCGTTTTGTTATTTTGTAAGTTTGTTCAAGTGTTTGTTTCGTGTTTGCCATCATCGTAATTAATAATAAAGATGGCTTATTTCCCTGACTCCGCATTTTGGTCCGAAGATCCTTCTCTCCTCACCTCATCCGAGGATGAGGAAAGCGACAGCTATTACAGAATCACCCACCAAAATACAGAGACCAAGCGGTATGGGAAAAATCGACGGAGCAACAAGGACTTCTGGACTTGGGAGGAGATCCTGTCTGGTAGAGGACCCTGGGCGCAAACTGGAGAATATCGCTGCTCTCGTGAGAAGAGTGAGGCAGCCACAGCCCAGGAGCGCTGGTATGAGGAGGCAGCTAGGAGACGTGGATGGAAGCCGGAGAATCAAGCTCGTAACCGGAATTATGAGGGGACTCGTCTTGCACGGAAGCCCGAAAAGCCCGTGAGTAACTCCCAAAAATTTCTTGGGGGGGGGGCTAAAGGGTAGTGGGCTAAGGGCAGGTAGGAGACCTGCGCCCACTTCCCAGGCTAACCGTGGAGAGCGGGAGTACGGGCAGACACCGTGTTACGCAGTAGAGCGCACGGTGTCTCCTGTACGTGTGCATAGCCCAGTGCGGGTTATTCCACCTCCCCGCACTGGTAGGGCTAGATTGGGCATTGAGCCAGGTGTCATGAGGCCGGCTCAACGCGTCTGGTCTCCAGTGCGTCTCCTCGGGCCGGCATACATGGCACCTGCCTTACGCAGGGTTTCCCCGGTTCGCCTACACAGCCCGGTGCGGGTTATTCCACCTCCCCGTACTGGGCGGGCGACCGGGAGCATTCAACCAGGTAAGGTTGGGCAGGCTCAATGCTCAAGAGAGCCAGTACGCCTGCACGGTCCGGTATTTCCGGCGCCACCTCCCCACCCCAGCCTAGTACCTACAGTGCCTATATTACGCACTAGGTTACCAGTGCATTTCCAGAGCCCTGTTCCTCCTCCACGCACTCTCCCTATAGTGCGTGTATCCAGTTCAGTGCCTCCAGTTCCGGCCCCACGCACTAAGCCACCTGTGCGTCTCCTAAGTCCTGTACACACTGTCACTTCTCCCCGTACTAGTCCTGAGGTGCGTGCCCTCAGCCAGGTGCCACCAGTTCCGGCACCACGCACCAGGTCTACAGTGCGCCGTATCCGGCCAGAGCCATCCGTCTCCCCAGCGCCATCTGAGCCATCCGTCTCCCCAGCGCCATCTGAGCCATCCGTCTCCCCAGCGCCATCTGAGCCATCCGTCTCCCCAGCGCCATCTGAGCCATCCGTCTGCCAGGAGCCTGCAAAGCCGCCCGTCTGCCATGAGCCTGCAAAGCCGCCCGTCTGCCATGAGCCTACAGAGCCGTCAGCCAGACAGGAGCCGCTAGAGCCATCAGCCAGACAGGAGCCGCTAGAGCCGTCAGCCAGACAGGATCTGCCAGAGCCGCCAACCAGACAGGATCTGCCAGAGCCGCCAACCAGACAGGATCTGCCAGAGCCGCCAACCAGACAGGATCTGCCAGAGCCGCCAACCAGACAGGATCTGCCAGAGCCGCCAGCGAGCCATGAGCAGCCAGAGCTGCCAGTGAGCCATGAGCAGCCAGAGCCGTCAGAGCGCCATGAGCAGCCAGAGCCGTCAGAGCGCCATGAGCGTCGAGAGCCGTCAGAGCGCCATGAGCGTCGTGAGCCGTCAGCCTGCCATGAGCGTCGAGAGCCGTCAGCCTGCCATGAGCGTCGAGAGCCGTCAGCCTGCCATGAGCGTCGAGAGCCATCAGCCTGCCATGAGCGTCGAGAGCCGTCAGCCAGCCATGAGCATCGAGAGTCGTCAGTCAGCCATGAGCTGCCCTTCAGCCTGAAAAGGCTGGATACCCAGAACTGCCCATCAGTCCAGAGCTGTCTCTCTGTCCGGAGCTGCCTTTCAGTCCGGAGTTGCCCCTCTATCCTAATCTCCCTCTCTATCTTCATTTATCTCTATAGTCTTATCTATCCCTCTATCTTGATTTATCTCTCTGTCCCGGTGTTATCCTTATTAAATATATTATTAAGAGAATTGTGTGGGGGAAAAAAGAGGGTGGACATTCTTTGTGGGAGGAAGTTAGGATGGATTATGGTGGGGTGGGAACCGCGCCCGGAGCCTGAGCCACCACCGTGGTCAACTGCCCACCCGGACCCTCCCCTGGACTTTGTGCTGGTGCGCCCGGCGTTCGCACCTTGGGGGGGGGGTACTGTAACAGTCCTGACCTATTTATGTTAGTTTTTATGTGTTTATGGTCAGGGCATGTGTTTTGGGTGGGCAGTCTATGTTATCTGTTTCTATGTTGGTTTCGGTTTGCCTGGTATGGCTCTTGATTAGAGGCAGGTGGTTTGCATTTTCCTCTAATCAAGAGTCATATTTAGGTAGGGCATTCTCACTGTTTGTTTGTGGGTGATTGTCTCCTGTGATGTCTTCGTCGTTATCGATGTTATTCACATTCGGGACTGTTTGGCTGTTCGTATGTTTTCGATGTAACGTTCCTGTTCGTGAGTTTACGTTTGTCATGTGAGTTTATGTTCAGGTTCCGTTCTACGTCGTTTTGTTATTTTGTAAGTTTGTTCAAGTGTTTGTTTCGTGTTTGCCATCATCGTAATTAATAATAAAGATGGCTTATTTCCCTGACTCCGCATTTTGGTCCGAAGATCCTTCTCTCCTCACCTCATCCGAGGATGAGGAAAGCGACAGCTATTACAATTAAAGAAACAGAAAATATCATAGCGATGCCCTGCTCCGGGTGCATAACAGGACAAAAGGCAGATTCACAGGGTAAATAATCAACCTGATGTTAAGGCTTGGATAGAGCTTTTAGTTCCCACAGAAGAAGAAAAAATGACTCATGATTCATCATTTACATTGCAGATTGAAGCTTGCCATAAAAACCTGAAAACCCCACCCTTGTAATTGTCCAGATAGCAATGGGTGTGTGTGTCCTCGTACCCTTTTAAAACATGGGCTTTTTCGTGGGAAAGTCTCAATATCTGACACAGACATCCAATCCCCCCTCCAAACAAAATGTTTAACAATACTCGTGTGGGCTGGCTTTGTCTCTGGACCCTGTGTAGGGACAGATAATGTTGGACAGCTTTGTATCGAATGTTGACTCAGCTGTAACATGCCTTGAAATAAACCAACATTTCCTGTTATTCCCTGAGCTGACCATCCAGTGATAGCTTTTTCTAAGGGATTTTTATTTTAGTAATTTATCCTAACTGAAACTAACAAGGAAGCAGTATGATTATAATTACCACAAACTGAGGTCTTTAGCTACTGCTCTAACCACATACACATTACTTCAAAACAACAAAAACAGAGCTCTATGAAAGGTAGAAGTCGGAGTGCATGTAAAGAAGCTGCAGAAGTCAGAAACCATGTAAAGGAGGGGCAGGGGCAGGGATTTCTCTCTCTCTGTGTTACACCTTGGGCACTGTGAGGCCTGCGGTGCATATCATGAATGTCCAGGTTATAGTACAGGTTGTTATTTACATTTACATTTAAGTCATTTAGCAGACACTCTTATCCAGAGCGACTTACAAATTGGTGCATTCACCTTATGATTATGAGGTAAAATTGTCTGTAACCTGTAGGAATGGACATGACACTTCAACATGACAATGCCACCAGCCATACTGCTTGTTCGGTGTGTGATTTCCTGCAAGACAGGAATGTCAGTGTTCTGCCATGGCCAGTGAAGGGCCCGGATCTCAATCTCATTGAGCATGTCTGGGACCTGTTGGATCGGAGGGTGAGGGCTAGGGCCATTCCCCCCAGAAATGTCCGGGAACTTGCAGGTGCCTTGGTGGAAGAGAGGGGTAACATCTCACAGCAAGAACTGGCAAATCTGGTGCAGAACATGAGGAGGAGATGCACTGCAGTACAGCTGGTGGCCACACCAGATACTGACTGTTACTTTTGATTTTACCCCCCCTTTGTTCAGGGACACATTATTCCATTTCTGTTAGTCACATGTCTGTGGAACTTGTTCAGTTTATGTCTCAGTTGTTGAATCTTGTTATGTTCATACAAATATTTACACATGTTTAGTTTGCTGAAAATAAACACAGTTGACAGTGAGAGGATGTTTCTTTTTTTGCTGAGTTTACTTGAAAATGTATCAATTGACCAATTTGGGATGAGGTGGACCGCAGAGTGAAGGAAAAGGAGCCAACAAGTGCTCAGCATATGTGGGAACTCCTTCAACACTGTTGGAAAAGTATTCCTCATTGAACTGGTTGAGAAAATTCCAAGAGTGTGCAAAGCTGTCATCAAGGCGAAGGGTGTCTTCTTTATATAATCTAAAATATTTAAAAAACTTTTTTGGTTACTACATGAGTCCATATGTGTTATTTCATAGTGTTGATGTCTTCACTATTATTCTACAATGTAAAAAATAAAGAAAAACCCTGGAATGAGTAGGTGTGTCCAAACTTTTGACTGGTACTGTAGCTATGTGGGAAATGCAGGGAGGAACAGAGAATGGTGGCGATTTACAACTCAGTTCCCAGGCCCTGTTTCTGCACATCTGCTAACTGTCACATAGATAAGAGGATGTACTTTCTATAAAAGGAGACGGCCAATCCAGTTCTTTGTTTTTTTAAAAACTGTGCACCATCAGTGGATTGTTTAAACGGCTCCATTTTTACAAATCTTATAATAAAGATATTGTTTGAAAGAATCTGTAGTCTCTCTTCCTATATAATTGCTACCACAGGAACAATGGGAAAGTAATTCTGCTTTGAAAGCTGATAAATTTGTAACCTCACTTTTGAGAAAACGGCCCTTGAATATTTTTGGTTAACCTACTGGAGAGCTCTTCTTTGTCTACACTCATTCAGCGTTGTTCACACCCTCTTAAGCCTTAGCCCCACCATCTCTCTTGTGAGGCTATCTACTAAACAACCAAAGATTTAAAGACTAAAGGCTGGTTTATACTATGTCTATCGACAGTTATCGCAGTGACATCATGAACATTCTATTGTCGTCCGACATCAAACTTGTTATTGTCGTTATAAAAAAGTAGAAACACAAAATATACAGCGTGCATGACATCAGCAGCCTGGTTGTCCAAAATAGAATAACTGTAACGCTTGTCGTGGTTGGAAGTAGAGGAGGACAGCGCGCAGCGTGGTAAGTGTCCATATTGTTTTAATACGAAAAAAATGAACACTGAAAAAAACCAATGAACAGACAAACGAACACTCCTGTACGGTGAAACAAAAACCAGAACAGAAAATAATCACCCACAAAACACAATGAAAAACAGGCTACCTAAATATGGCTCCCAATCAGAGACAACGACTGACACCTGCCTCTGATTGAGAACCATACTAGGCCAAACACATAGAAATCTACCAACAGAACAAAACATAGAAAAACAACATAGAATGCCCACCCCAACTCACGCCCTGACCAAACTAAAATAAAGACATAACAAAGGAACTAAGGTCAGAACGTGACAATAACTAGTGTATTTTAACACCAATAACCCCCCCCCCCCCCCATTTAAAAAGGAATTTAGTATATTTCAATCTAGTAAACCAAGCAACTAAAAGTAACTTTCTAAACAGTGTTTTTTTTCTAGCTTGTTATCTAGGTAGCTAATGTCATTTTAGCTGGCTAGCCAGTTCAAATAATGACCATATCATATAGCTGACAATGTCTTCACTTTAACTAATTTGTCTTCATTATTACAGGAAAATAAACTCACAACAAGTTCATTAGTTAATGGCGAGGTAATTGCAGAAAATCTTTTATGGTTGTGAGTGTGTACTGTACTGACATAAATGACTGATGATTGGTTGAAAGAAATTGATCATAAGAAGATTGTGGGAGCTGTACTGTTAGATTTCAGTGCAGCCTTTGATATTATTGACCATAACCTGTTGTTGGGAAAAGTTATGTGCCATGGCTTTTCAACCTCTGCCAAATCGTGGATTCAGAACTCAGGAATCAAGATCTACATCATGCATATGCAACTATCCTCAGAAGTAGAAATGTAGGCCTACTATTTATAAACACAGCTTGTAGTCATGTAGTAAAGTAGTAAAGATATACATGTTTTTATCAAGAACGTGGTGTTTGATCCTAGGATCTTTACTGTACATTTCCAGGGCAAATGTGCAGTCAACTCTATTTGCCTCTGATTTAATGTTATTTATCTGTAGTGAAATGGAAACCGGATCAAAATGTACTAAATGTTCACGTAGATTTGTTTTCGTGCTAAAAAACACACACCAGTTCTTTCCTCTTCCTTATCTCATATGTCTATTTTAGAGCCTCACCTACTATAATAACTCTTTGAATACAAAGAGCCATACTGCGCTTTACTTTCTTATCGTAAATGCTGTTTTATCACACTTTCTTAAGCCAAAATATATACCAGAAAATAATGTCCCACAATAAGAAAAAAACTGTTCTTAGGAATTGGACATTGCAAGCAGACTGCAGTGACATATTCTGTTTCACTTTCAGGTTTCACTTCCAAAGAGTTTGATTTTACTGGAATTCTGATCAGTTACATCAATGGCCTACATCAAGTCAAATAAAAACAGAGGTTTAAATTCATTCACCTGTGAGAAGAGATGATGATAATGACAGTATTGACATTTACAGAACAAAGCACGTAACATGGCTCAGTGATGTCGGAGCTGACAGACGTGGTTATTACAGAGGTGTCATAGTATGAGGTGGCTAGGATTGCCAAGAAAACATATGTTTCTGAGTTTTTTACTGTCAACTCTTGCCAGGTCTTTGTAGAGGAGACGGGAAGAGGAATTAGTTTATTTCAATTAAATCATTAGTGTTTGCATCTATGGCCCACATACGCCTTTCCCTAGCTACATAAAATGAAATTTGACATTTGACAATAATGCATTTGTCCTAATTAGTTTCCATTTACATTGAGTTCAGTAATAATGGTCAATTATTTCTAAGTTGTTCTTAAAATGTTAGAAATGTGATCAACAACAAGCCTTTTGATTATCCTGATTTCCTGTCACAGGGAAACGAGGTGATGATACTAAGTACTAAGCTCCAACCTGCTGCTCCCATTTCTCATTTTGTCCAGTGCATTTGTTACATTGATGGAAGATGATTCCTCTGTCCCCGGTCTAGGATGTAGTGATATACTCAACTGACCTTCACAGCATCACATAATGACAAGGTAATCTCTTGCTGACTTTGATCTCCCATGCCCATGAGTAGTACTGTGGTAACTGAACCAGATTTCAACCCCAAACAAATTGAAATCCAATTCAATGAGTGTTAAATAAATACAAAGGCATAACAGGTGAATGACAGGTGGTCATTCAATCATGCTGATATAACTGTTACCATGAGTTAGTGGTGGGCCCTCTGTTTATGGTACAGTCAGCCTAAATCAAGGTTGCCAATCCATGTGTCAATCAATCCATGTGTCAAGTCCATGTGCCAATCCATGTGTCAAGTCAATCCATGTGCTCAGACTCAGGGTGATTCATTGGAAGCAATCACCGGTGTATAAAAACTACAGCTGCATCAAGGTCCTGTGTCACTTCATGTGAGCTGAAACATGATCAGTCATGCAGAGTGGCCATCGGAGACCGTGCCATGTCACTGTACAATGTCAGCGTGAGGACCTACAGTGTGCCAGCCCGCAGTGATGCTAATTTGTGGGAGTCTCCAATAATTTACATCTGGTGGGACAAGAGATGGCTTGTGTGGTCTTTGAATAAGGATTTTGCTATAGAGCCTGGTTGTTGGGTTGAGATTATGTTCTATGAGTGGTGTTAAGTAGATTGAAGCCAGGGATGATGATTTATTGACTTATTTTGACTGGGAATCAGGATGTTCCTCTTTTAGGTTTATTACTGCCTGTCACGATCGTCTTGATATGAGAGATAGGACCAAGGCGCAGCATGATATGAATACATCTTCTTTTTTATTTATACGAAGACGTAACACGAAACACTTATACAAACTAACAAAATAACAAACGACCGTGAAGCTACAAACGCAAGTGCACACACAAACTACTTACGTTCAACATAGACATAGACAATTCCCCACAAAACAGCTAAAGCCTATGGTTGCCTTAAATATGGCTCCCAATCAGAGACAACAATAACCAGCTGTCTCTAATTGAGACCCAATTCAGGCAACCATAGACTTTCCTAGATACCTACACTGAACACTAAACCATCTACTCTACTAAACCCCCTAAAACATACAACACCCTAGACAATACAAAAACACAAACTTCCCCATGTCACACCCTGACCTAACTAAAATAATAATGAAAACAAAGATAACTAAGGCCAGGGTGTGACATAACCCCCCCCTTAAGGTGCGAACTCCGGGCGCACCAGCCTAAAGTCTAGGGGAGGGTCTGGGTGGGCGTCTGTCCACGATGGCGGCTCTGGCACTGGTCGTGGTCCTCACCCCACCATAGTCACTACCCGCTTTCTTGACCCCACTGGAATAAGGGGCAGCACCGGACTAAATGGCAGCACCGGACTAAGGGGGAGCACCGGACTAAGGGGCAGCACCGGACTAAGGGGCAGCACCAGGATAAGGGGCAGCACCAGGATAAGGGGCAGCTCCGGACTGAGGGACGGCAGCTCCGGACTGAGGGACTGCAGCTCCGGACTGAAGGGCAGCACCGGACTGAATGGCGGATCCTGGCTGGCTGGCTCTGGCGGATCCTGGTTGGCTGGCGGATCGTGGCTGGCTGGCTCTGGCGGATCCTGGCTGGACGGCTCTGGCGGATCCTGGCTGGACGGCTCTGGCGGATCCTGGCTGGACGGCTCTGGCGGATCCTGGCTGGACGTCTCATGGCTGGCTGATGGATCTGGCTGCTCATGGCTGGCTGATGGATCTGGCTGCTCATGGCTGGCTGACGGATCTGGCTGCTCATGGCTGGCTGACGGATCTGGCTGCTCATGGTTGGCTGGCGGATCTGGCTGCTCATGGCTGGCTGGCAGATCTGGCTGCTCATGGCTGGCTGGCGGATCTGGCTGCTCATGGCTGGCTGGCGGCTCTGGCAGATCCTGTCTGGTTGGCGGCTCTGGCAGATCCTGTCTGGTTGGCGGCTCTGGCAGTTCCTGTCTGGTTGGCGGCTCTGGCAGATCCTGTCTGGTTGGCGGCTCTGGCAGATCCTGTCTGGTTGGCTGCTCTGGCAGATCCTGTCTGGTTGGCGGCTCTGGCAGATCCTGTCTGGTTGGCGGCTCTGGCAGATCCTGACTGGTTGGCGGCTCTGGTAGATCCTGTCTGGTTGGCGGCTCTGGCAGATCCTGACTGACGAATGGCTCTAGCGGCTCCTGACTGACTAACGGCTCTAGCGGCTCCTGACTGACTAACGGCTCTGACGGCTCGGGACAGACGGGCGGCTCTAATGGCTCGGGACAGACGGATGGCTCAGACGGCACTGGGCAGACGGATGGCTCAGATGGCGCTGGGGAGACGGATGGTTCAGATGGCGCTGGGGAGACGGATGGTTCAGATGGCGCTGGGGAGACGGATGGCTCAGATGGCGCTGGGGAGACGGATGGCTCAGATGGCGCTGGGGAGACGGATGGCTCAGATGGCACTGGGCAGACGGATGGCTCAGATGGCACTGGGCAGACGGATGGCTCTGGCCGGATGAGGCGCACTGTAGGCCTGGTGCGTGGTGCCGGAACTGGAGTCACCGGGCTAAGGACACGCACCTTCAGGCTAGTGCGGGGAGAAAGAACAGGGCATACTGGACCCTGGGAGCGCACATTAGGCCTAGTGCGTGGTGCCGGAACTGGTGGTACCGGACTGGGGACACGCATCTCAGGGCTAGTGCGGGGAGCAGCAACAGGACGCACAGGACTCTGGGGACACACAGGAGGCTTGGTGCGTGGTTTAGGCACTGGTGGTAAAGGGCTGGAGACACGCACCATAGGGTTAGTGCGTGGAGGAGGCACTGGTGGTACTGGACTGGGGCGGGGAAGTGGCGCCGGAAATACCGGACCGTGCAGGCGTACTGGTTCCCTTGAACACCGAGCCTGCCCAACCTTACCTGCTTGAATGCTCCCCGTCGCCCGCCCAGTGCGGGGAGGTGGAATAACCCGCACCGGGCTATGTAGGCGCACCGGGGACACCATGCGTAAGGCTGGTGCCATGTAAGCCGGCCCGAGGAGACGCACTGGAGACCAGACGCGTTGAGCCGGCTTCATGGCACCTGGCTCAATGCCCAATCTAGCCCTACCAGTGCGGGGAGGTGGAATAACCCGCACCGGGCTATGAACACGTACAGGAGACACCGTGCGCTCTACTGCGTAACACGGTGTCCGCCCGTACTCCCGCTCTCCACGGTTAGCCTGGGAAGTGGGCGCAGGTCTCCTACCTGCCCTCGACCCACTACCTCTTAGCCACCCCCCAAGAAATTTTTGGGTAGTACTCGCGGGCTTCCAGCCTTGCCTCCGTGCTGCCTCCTCATATCGCCTCCTCTCGGCTTTCGCTGCCTCCAGCTCTTCACGAGGGAGGCGATATTCTCCCGGTTGTGCCCAAGGTCCCTTTCCATCTAATATCTCCTCCCATGTCCATGAATCCCTGATGCCTTGCTCCTGTTGCCGCTTGTCACGCTGCTTGATCCGGGTTTGGTGGGGAATTCTGTCACGATCGTCTTGATATGAGAGATAGGACCAAGGCACAGCATGATATGAATACATCTTCTTTTTTATTTATACGAAGACGTAACACGAAACACTTATACAAACTAACAAAATAACAAACGACCGTGAAGCTACAAACGCAAGTGCACACACAAACTACTTACGTTCAACATAGACATAGACAATTCCCCACAAAACAGCTAAAGCCTATGGTTGCCTTAAATATGGCTCCCAATCAGAGACAACAATAACCAGCTGTCTCTAATTGAGACCCAATTCAGGCAACCATAGACTTTCCTAGATACCTACACTGAACACTAAACCATCTACTCTACTAAACCCCCTAAAACATACAACACCCTAGACAATACAAAAACACAAACTTCCCCATGTCACACCCTGACCTAACTAAAATAATAATGAAAACAAAGATAACTAAGGCCAGGGTGTGACACTGCCTGTGATTACACAGACAAAGCAGATGCACTAAACGTACCCTCATGTTAATTGATTGTTCCAGAATTGATGCAAGACTTACAAAACAATTGTATTATTCTCCCGTTGTCAAGTGTTTTCCTTGTTTACATCAAATAATGTCAGCTCCTCTCATGATAAGATTGTGATCATACACACATATATGCTCCCAATTACCACCAGGTCGATGTCAGAGTCTAGGTGATGTGGGTAAGGCGGAGTCAGGCACAGGACACAGAGATGAGTAATAATAGTAACTTTACTCAAAAATAATCTTCCAACAAGGCCCACGAAAATCCAGAATCACATAAACGAGACAACTGACAACAATAAACACGCACAAAACCATGATGGCTCCAGAGGGTTAAATAGGGAAATAATTAAAACGTAATGGGAACCAGGTGTGTAGAATACAGACAAAACAAATGGAAAAAGAAATGTAGATTGGTGGAGGCTAGAAAGCCGGTGACGTCGACCGCCGAACTCCGCCCGAACAAGGAGAGGCACCAACTTCGGCAGAAGTCGTGACAGTCGAAGGGCTGGGTTTCTTGTAAGTTAGCATTTGGAATGGTTTTAAGATGGTCATACCTATGAAAATTATACATTTTATTTTACATATTAGGAGGTATAAAATATATATATATATATATGATGAAACATTGAGTTTAGCCTTTCTGCTATTAGCCCATAGAAACACATTGGTTATTTCTCAAAATGCAGGCTACCGTGTTCCAAGTACCCATATTGGAGCACGGAGGGCACTTCTCAAATGCGTATGTCACGTTCATTTTCTGTGTAGTGTCTGTTCACCTTGCAGAACTGTTTCGTTTTTTCCTCGTTGTTATTTTGTGTAGTGTTCAATTTTCAATTAAATAATGACGAACACTTACCACGCTGCATTTTGGTCCTCTTCTCCTTCACCAGATGAGAATCGTTACAGAAACACCCACCAACAAAGCACCAAGCAGCGTGGGAACATGGACTCCTGGACACGGGAGGAGATTTTGGACGGCAAAGGACCATGGGCTGGAGGCAGCAAAAGCGGAGCGGTGACACTACGAGGAATTGGCGCGAGGTAACAGGCACTAGAGACAGACCCAGATTTTTTTTGGGGGGGGGGGCACACGAGGTGATTGGCGGACTCAGGTAGGAGCGCAAAGAATTTAAACTCAGTTTTTCACAATTCCTGACATTTAATCCTCGTAAAAAGTCCCTGTCTTAGGTCTGTTAGGATCATCACTTTATTTTAAGAATGTGAACTGTCAGAATAATTGTAGAGAAAATGATTTATTTCAGCTTTTATTTCTTTCATCACATTCCCAGTGGGTCAGAAGTTTACATACACTCAATTAGTATTTGGTAGCATTGCCTTTAAATTGTTTAACTTGGGTCAAACGTTTTGGGTAGCCTTCCACAAGCTTCCCACAATAAGTTGGGTGAATTTTGGCCCATTCCTCCTGACAGAGCTGGTGTTACTTAGTCAGGTTTGTAGGCCTCCTTGCTCACACACACTTTTTCAGTTTTGCCCACAAATTTTCTATAGGGTTGAGGTCAGGGCTTTGTGATGACCCCTCCAATACTTTGACTTTGTTGTCCTTAAGCCATTTTGCTTTGGAAGTATGCGTGGGGTCATCTTGCAAGCCTCCCCCTTTTCCCTCCAAACATAACAATGGTCATTATGGCCAAACAGTTCTATTTTTGTTTCATCAGACCAGAGAACATTTCTTCAAAAGAATTTTTTTATGGCATTATTGGAGCAGTGGCTTCTTCCTTGCTGAGCAGCCTTCTCTAGGAGACATAATGTGTCTCCTTCCTGAGCGTTATGACGGCTGCGTGGTCCCATGGTGTTTATACTTGCATACTATTGTTTGTACAGATGAACGTGGTACCTTCAGGCGTTTGGAAATTGCTCCCAAGGATGAACCAGACTTGTGGAGGTCTACAATTTATTTTCTGAGGTCTTGGCTGATTTCTTTTGATTTTCCCATGATGTCAAGCAAAGAGGCACTGAGTTTGAAGGTAGGTCTTGAAATACATCCACAGGTACACCTCTAATTGAAGCTTCTAAAGCCATCAGATCATTTTCTGGAATTTTCCAAGCTGTTTAAAGGCACAGTCAACTTAGTTCATGTTAATTTCTGACCCACTGGAATTGTGATACAGTGAATTATAAGTGAAATAATTTGTCTGTAAACTATTGTTGGAAAAATGACTTCTGTTATATGTCGTGTCTTTACTATCATTAAATTGAAGACTTTTGTTTTTATCAAAGATTCTCTGTAATTAGTTATTACGCGATCAACTAAATAGTAACGTAACTAATTAACTAGGAAGTTGGGGCACCAGGGAAAGTATTCAGATTACAAAGTTATAATTTCCCAATATAACCTTTCAGATATTTTCATATCTGATCAATATTCTTCTGATTTTAATGATTTATTTATTTTACCTCACGTTAGTCTCATTCCAAACGTCGTAAATTGTTGGTTATCTGCACGAACCCAGTCTTCACTATGAGTCATCCATACATCAATTGTCTTAAATCATTTATTTATTACTAACTAAGTAATTAGTTAGTAATTAACTAACTAAGCCGTCTTCATCGACCTGGCCAAGGCTTTCGACTCTGTCAATCACCATATTCTTATCGGCAGACTCAGTAGCCTCGGTTTGTCTGATGACTACCTTGCCTGGTTCACCAACTACTTTGCTGACACCAACTACACTGACAGAGTTCAGTGTGTCAAATCGGAGGGCATGTTGTCCGGTCCTCTGGCAGTCTCTATGGGGGTACCACAGGGTTAAATTCTCGGGCCGACTCTTTTCTCTGTATATATCAATGATGTTGCTCTTGCTGCGGGCGATTCCCTGATCCACCTCTACGCAGACGACACCATTCTGTATACTTCTGGCCCTTCCTTGGACACTGTGGTATCTAACCTCCAAACGAGCTTCAATGCCATACAACACTCCTTCCGTGGCCTCCAACTGCTCTTAAACGCTAGTAATACTAAATGCATGCTTTTCAACCGTTCGCTGCCTGCATCCGCCTCCCGACTAGCATCACCGCCCTGGACGGTTCCGACCTAGAATATGTGGACATCTATAAATACCTAGGTGTCTGGCTAGACTGTAAGCTCTCCTTCCAGACTCATATTAAACATCTCCAATCCAAAATCAAATCAAGAATCGGCTTTCTATTTCGCAACAAAGCCTCCTTCACTCACTCCGCCAAACTCACCCTAGTAAAACTGACTATCCTACCGATCCTCGACTTCGGCGATGTCATCTACAAAATAACTTCCAATACTCTACTCAGCAAACTAGATGCAGTTTATCATAGTGCCATCCGTTTTGTTACTAAAACACCTTATACCACCCACCACTGTGACCTGTATGCTCTAGTCGGCTGGCCCTCGCTACATATTCGTCGCCAGACCCACTGGCTCCAGGTCATCTATAAGTCCATGCTAGGTAAAGCTCCGCCTTATCTCAGATCACTGGTCACGATATCAACACCCACCCGTAGCACGCGCTCCAGCAGGTATATCTCACTGATCATCCCAAAAGCCAACACCTCATTTGGCCGCCTTTCCTTCCAGTTCTCTGCTGCCTGTGACTGGAACGAATTGCAAAAATCGCTGAAGTTGGAGACTTTTATTTCCCTCACCAACTTTAAACATCTGCTATCTGAGCAGCTAACCGATCGCTGCAGCTGTACATAGTCCATCTGTAAACAGCCCTCCCAATTTACCTACCTCATCCCCTTACTGTTTTTATTTATTTACTTTTCTGCTCTTTTGCACACCAGTATCTCTTCTTGCTCATGATCATCTGATGATTTATCACTCCAGTGTTAATCTGCTAAATTGTAATTATTTGCTCCTATGGCCTATTTATCATGCCTTTTGCACACAATGTATATAGACTAATTTTGTTATTTTTCCTACTGTGTTATTGACTTGTTTATTGTTTACTCCATGTGTAACTCTGCGTTGTTGTCTGTTCACACTGCTATGCTTTATCTTGGCCAGGTCGCAGTTGTAAATGAGAACTTGTTCTCAACTAGCCTACCTGGTAAAATAAAGGTGAAAAAAAAAAAGAATTCACAGAAATGCATAAACAAACAAACAAACTTAAAATGGTTACATGAAATATTAGGAGAATATGCCCTAGTGGGCTGAACCGGCATGGCGGCTTGTTAGACAAAGGGGAAATGGGGGGGTCGACCAAGAAGTCACTACAGAGTTCATAATTATAACAATTGACATGCTAATCCTTTACACATCAACGCTCACTCATTCGGGAACAACTGCAATCAATATATATATATTTACGCTCAGTGTGTCGTCTTGATTGCTGGTGAAAAGTTAGTTTCTGTTGGAGAGTTTCGTCCGCTCTCTCCCTCTCTCTGTCGTGGTTATTGTGGATAGTTCAGAGTGACATTCGTTATAGAATGGATGTTTCGGCGGTTGTCGTTCTTCGCGTTCAATGATACCGAATTCCTAGCTGCAGACTAGTAATCAATATCAAAGACTTGTTCTTATTCTGTCGATATAGTCTAAGAGTTTAACCACGTGGTATGGTTAAAAGATTCAGCAATTGTCCTCAACCTTCGTTCACCTCCTAATGGAGAAGAACATGGTCTAGTGATAATTTCTCAAAGTTGGGTTTTTATTCGGAATTGCAGAAAGGGGCTGTCCCAGGATGTCTGACCCTAACTGGGCTCAGGGGCGGTCCTCGGATTTAGTTCAAATCAAAAGGGAATTGTATTTTTCTTCATTAAACAGTCCAAAATCATATTACACAATTATACAAACAGTATCATACTCACTCATTCATCTTATACAACAATTAGATGTAAACCTCATATCTGAGGCTATTATATAAACAGCGGTATTGTAATGTAGCCACACCGTCTCCAGTGAGTTTCCCAAGTTGTGACAAACGGACCAGTTCATAGCTGGAATATTCACCAATCTTTTATACTTTTCCCGGAACATGAAATGTGTTCGTACCTCAAGTTCTGTGAGGTGGAAGAAATCCCTTTGTTCTCTATGAAAGTGTACCCTCTCTCTAATACTGTGTGGCCATGAGGAGATTCTCAGGAATTTACGACGTCTCTCTGACCACAGCAACCTAGTTGAAGGAGGAAAGGGGGAGGCGGGGAGTGGCAGGGAGAGGGGGATGGGGCTTGCTATACCCAAACAGGCAACGTCATGACACATGCACAAAGTAGATGTCCTAACCGACTTGCCAAAACTATAATTTGTTAACAAGAAATTTGTGGAGTGGTTGAAAACTAGTTTTAATGACTTCAACCTAAGTGTATGTAAACATCCGACTTCAACTGTATATGGGTAAGATAGTCTAGCTTGCTACATTTTCAGATATTACACGTTTCTTATTTTGACAGAAAGTGGTTTTATTTAAAGTTAAAGTGTACTGTTAGCTAGCTAATGTTAGCTGGCTTGCTAGCTAACGTTACATGTATCATCTTATTATTCGTATCTCAGAGCCATTTGCTTGGCCAGTTATAACCTAATGTTAGCTAGCTAACATTGAACCTGGTTGGTTAGCTACCTGCAGATTCATGCAGGGTTGTAACGTCATGAGTTGGGATTATGGTTCATTCTTTAGCTAGTTAACTATCTGGTTACATGTCTTAACAAAAGACTCCACTATACAAGTATCCGTTTCAATAGAATGTCACTGCAACAACTTGATAGATGTAACGTTAGCTGGTAAATTCACTCTCGCTATCTACTTCGATTTCAGACAACGGGCAAGATAGTCTAGCTAGCTACATTTTCAGATATGACATGTTTCTAATTTTGACATAGTCTTTCCATTTCAAATTAAAGTGTACTGTTAGTGAGCTAGCTAATGTTAGCTGGCTGGCTTGAGACCATTCACTTCCCTTCCCCGCCCCGCCCCTATGACTGTGGGATTGACCTTCTCCCTAGAACCACGCCGCCCTTGGACATCTGTACTCTCTGTTGGGACCAGAGACCAAGCCTATGGAGACCTACATTGGGGACTCCCTAGCTACAGGATTTATCCGTCCCTCTTCCTCTCCCGCTGGCGGGAGAAAAAGGACAAGACCCTGCGCCCGTACATTGACTACCGGGGACTCCGTGACATTACTGTGAAGAACTGTTATCCGTTACCACTCAATTCCTCTGCCTTCGAGCCGCTCCAGGGGCCACTGTTTTCTCCAAGCTGGATCTACGAAACGTCTGCCACCTGGTGCGGATACGAGAGGGGGACGAGTGGAAGACCGCCTTCAACACCGCCAGCGGCCACTGCAAATATCTCGTCATGCCCTTGGGTCCCCCCTGTTCCAGGCTCTGGTGAATGATGTTCTCCGCGACATGTTGAACCGGTTCGTCTCCGTCTACGTTGATTACATCCTCGTCTTCTCCCCAAGAATACGTGCTCCACGTCCGACAGATTCTCCAGTGCCTTCTGGAGAACCAGTTGTTTGTTAGGGTGGAAATGTGCGAGTTCCATCGCTCCATAATTTCCTTTCTGGGCTACATAATCTTTGCTGGGAGTTTCCAGATGGATCCCGAGAAGGTGAGAGCAGTGGTGGATTGGCCTCAGCCTATGTCCAGGATGCAGCTGCAACGCTTCCTGGGGTTCGCCAACTTTTATCTCCACTTTATTCGGGGTTACAGCACCCTGGACTCCCCCCTGTCTGCACTCACCTCTACCAAGGTTCCATTCACATGGTCCTCTGCCACTGACCGGGCGTTCCGGGACCTTAAACACCGCTCCACTACTGCTCCTATCCAGGTTCATCCTGACCCTTCCCGTCAGTTTGTAGTGGAGGCTGATGCTTCAGATGTCGGAGTGGGGGCTGTCCTTTCCCAACATTCTGCCCTGAACCTTAAGATACATCCCTGCGCCTTCTTCTCCCACCGCCTCAACGCCATGGAGAGGAACTACGATGTGGGGACTCGGGAGCTTCTCGCGGTGAAGATGGCGTTGGAAGAATGGAGGCACTGGCTAGAAGGGGCGGAACATCCGTTCATTGTGTGGACCGACCACAAAAACCTGGGGTATCTCCACACCGCCAAGCACCTCAACTCCAGGCAAGCGAGATGGGCCCTGCTGTTTACCTGGTTCAACTTTTCCTGTCCTACCGGCCCGGGTCCAAGAACGTCAAGCCGGATGCCCTGTCTCACTGCTATAACCCCACAGTTACCACCCCGGAGCCTGAGACCATCCTTTCCACCTCGTGCCTGCCGACGATACTCAGCTGGGGTATAGGGAAACAGGTCCGGGAAGCGCAGCGGTCCCAGCCAAACCCTGTGGGGGCCTCCAGATAACCGGATGTTTGTGTCTGACGCTGTCCGCTCCGTGGTCCTGGAGTGGGCCCATTCCTCCAGGCTTGCTTGTCAACCAGGCTCTCGTCTGACCCTGGCCTTCGTGCGACAACGCTTTTGGTGGCCTACAATGGTTCCAGATGTTGCCGCGTTTGTCGCCGCCTGCACGGTCTGCGCACAGAACAAGACTCCTTGGCAAGCTCCAGCTGGTCTTATCCAACTACTGCCTGTCCCTCACCGTCCCTGGTCCCATATATCCCTGAATTTCGTCACGGGTCTCCCCCCGTCTGAGGGCAACACTGCAATCCTGACTGTGGTCGACCAATTTTCCAAAGCCACCCACTTCATTCCTCTCCCCAAACTACCCTCGGCCAAGGAGACAGCCCAGTTTATGTAGCACGTCTTCCGGATCCATGGCCTCCCGGTGGACATGGTCTCCGACCGGGGTCCACAGTTCTTGTCCCAGTTCTGAAGGGCGTTCTGCACGCTAATTGGGTCGTCGGTCAGCCTGTCCTCCGGATTCCACCCCTAGTCCAACGACCAGTCGGAGCGAGCCAAACAGTACTTAGAGACGACTCTTCACTGGAGTCAGCAACTGGTATGGGTTGAGTACGCCCGCAACACCCTTCCTTGCTCTGCCTTCGAGTGCTCCTTGGGATATCAGCCTCTGCTCTTCCCCGAGCAAGAGGAGGAAGTCAGCAATCCCTCTGCCCAGATGTTCATCCGACCCTGTTGGCATACCTGGAAGAGAGCCCGGGCCGCTCTGTTGAAGACCACTTCCAGGTATAGGCAATAAGCAGATCGCCACCGGACCCCTGCTCCACGCTATTGGCTCGGGCAGAGTGTATGGCTATCCACCCAGGACCTGGCCCTCCAGCTGGAGTTCTGTAAACTTTCTCCCCGTTTCATCGGCCCGTTCCCCATCTCTAGAGTCAGTAGCCCCACTGCTGTTTGTCTTATGTTGCTCTGTACCCTCCGTATTCACCCTACTTCCATGTGCTTAGGATTAAACCCGTGTCTCACAGCCCTTTGTCTTCTGTTTCCAGGCCTACCCCTCCTCCCCGTGTCATCGATGGCCATCTGGCTTGCATGGTGAGACGCCTCCTGAGTGTATGACCACGGGGCAGGGGTTTCCAGTACCTGGTTGACTTGCAGGGTTATGGCCCGGAAGAGAGGTGCTGGGTCCCCGCTAGAGACTTCCTGGAACCAGCCCTCATTGCCAACCTCCACCGCCGGCACCCCGGTCAACCAGGTTATGCACCCAGGTAGTACACCAGATGGCGCCCCTAGAGGGGGGGGGGGGTACTGTCACACCCTGAGCTGTTTCACCTGTCTTTGTGATTGTCTCTACCCCCCTCCAGGTGTCGCCCATCTTCCCCATTATCCCCTGTGTATTTATACCTGTGTTCCCTGTTCGTCTGTTGCCAGTATATTTATTTTGTTACCAGCGTTTTTGCCTCAGCTCCTGCTTTTCCCAGTCTCTCTTTTTCTCGCCCTCCTGGTTTTGACCCTTGTCTGTCCTGACTCTCAGCCCGCCTGCCTGACCACTCTGCCTGACCCTGCCTGCCGACCTGTACCTTTGCCCCATCTCTGGGTCTTTGACCTCTGCCTACCCTGACCCTGAGCCTGCCTGCCGCCCGGTACCATTGCCCCACCTCTGGTTTACTGACCCCTGCCTGCTTTGACCTGTCTATTGCCTGCCCCTGTTGGATTATTAAACCATTGTTAATTCGACGTTGTCTGCATCTGGGTCTTGCCTTTATACCTGACAAGCAGAATAACTGATGAATTTATGAACGCTCAACACCCGTTGAATATGGACATGGTGTCAGTAAACATTGGCTAAGAATCGTAATTAAATTGTTGCCAGCAGCACAGTTAGTCACCAACGCTCTGGAAAACAGCCTAACCATCTCTGCTAGGGTGAGAAAATGGTCAGAGTTTGGATGGGGGCTAAAGCTGAAGAGGGTGTGAACGATACTGAATGGGTGTAGACAAAGAAGAGCTCTCCAGTAGGTACCACAACATTCAAAGTCCATTTTCTCAAAAGTGAGGTTACAAGTTGATCAACTTTCAACAAAGAATTACTTTCCCATTGTTCCTCAAATGCAGTGTATGATTTACCATTTGTAGCTCTGTATCTCTGCTTCATTCAATGTAAAAAACTCAATTGCAAATGTTGCTACATAATACAGAATGAAGGCGGTCGGTCACATATGTTACCTGACTACAATATTTTATCTTGATACATTAATAAATACATGCCGTGTTAATTTTGGCATGTTTACCTGCCTACAGCACCCACTGTATTGTGTGTAGATCAAAAGCCCATAGTAAGTCAATAGGACTAACTGGATAGCTAGTACCTTTAGTACAGATATCAGATATAATACAGATAACTCCAGCTTAAATAGACAGATTTTGATGGGGCTTTTTGTATTATGTTATTTCGGGGCCACAGCCAGGGGTTTATGTGTTGAAAGAAATGGCTGCGATTTTCTCTATCTACACCAGACTCGATCATGACACGCAGGTTAAAATACCAAAACCAACTGTTAACGAACTTTACAAATTTGGGGGAAGGTCGAAGCACACATGAAACATTCATAGACATAGCTTGCTTGCTGTTGCTAGCTGGTTTTCCTGGGAGATGAACATTGGTCCTTTTTGTAGATAGATCTTTGTAGAATTTTTACCTTGAGACAGAAAATCGTGTGCTTCTCTACTTCGACGACGAATCCACAGATAAACGGGAAACCTAGTTTGTTTTTAGTTAACTTTCTCATTCAGTTTTCAAGCACCCACGTGGAATTGTATGCTCGTAAATACCAAATGAGTAGATGGGAGAGGTGGGACTTGCAGTGCTTCAAGGGTCTCAAATAGAGTTCTAATTTACAGCCCGGATCCACTACCCATGATGGGGGTGATGAAACAACAGAAGCTCCATTTATTTTCAATGGAGAGAAGAGAAGTGGGTGGGTCGACAATTGTGCAATGCGAGCATGAGCATGGGCAAGGGCGCATGAACAGAGTGGGAACTAAGTTGGCCAGAGCTGAACTTTACGCAAATACCCTGCGATATCATTGGATGATTGACCAATCGAAGATCACAATAGCTTTTAGTCTGTCACAAAAATATATATATATTTTTTTTATTTCACCTTTATTTAACCAGGTAGGCTAGTTGAGAACACGTTCTCATTTACAACTGCAACCTGGCCAAGATAAAGCAAAGCAGTGTATCACAAACAACAACACAGAGTTACACATGGAATAAACATGTGTACAGTCAATATGTCACGCCCTGACCTTAGAGAGCCATTTTATTTCTCTATTTAGTTAGGTCAGTTTGTGATGTGGGGTGGGCATTCTATGTTTTGTATTTCTTTGTGGTTGGCCGAGTGTGATTCCCAATCAGAGGCAGCTGTCTATCGTTGTCTCTGATTGGGAATCATACTTAGGTAGCCTGTTTTCCCACCTATGTTGTGGGATCTTGTTTTTTGTTAGCTCTGTGAAGCCTGCAGAACGTGACGTTCGTTATTCTTTTTGTTGTTTTTGTTTGGTGTTCTGAGTAATTAAAGAATAATGAACTCTTACCACGCTGCACCTTGGTCTACTTCTTCAGACGAACGTTACACAATAACACAATAGAAAAAAAGAAAGTCTATATACAGTGTGTGCAAATGGCGTGAGGAGGTAAGGCAATAAATAGGCCATAGTAGAGAAGTAATTACAATTTAGCAAATTAACACTGGAGTGATAGATGTGCAGATGATGATGTGCAAGTAGAAATACTGGTGTGCAAAAGAGCAGAAAAGTAAATAAAAACAATATGGGGATGAGGTAGGTAGATTGGATGTGCTATTTACAGATTGGCTATGTACAGCTGCAGCGATCGGTTAGCTGCTCAGATAGCTGATGTTTAAAGTTAGTGAGGGAAATATAAGTCTCCAGCTTCAGCAATTTTTGCAATTCGTTCCAGTCATTGGTAGCAGAGAACTGGAAGGAAATGCGGCCAAAAGAGTCTTGGCTTTGGGGATGACCAGTGAGATATACCTGCTGGAGCCCGTGCTACGGGTGGGTGTTGTTATGGTGAACAGTGATCTGAGATAAGGCAGACCTTTACCTAGCATAGACTTATAGATGACCTGGAGGCAGTGGGTCTGGCGGCGAATACGAAGCGAGGACCAGCCGACTAGAGCATACAGGTCGCAGTGGTGGGTGGTATATGGGGCTTTGGTGACAAAACGTATGACACTGTACCCTCGTAAAACTGACTATTCTACCGATCCTCGACTTCGGCGTTGTCATTTACAAAATAGCCTCCAACACTCTACTCAGCAAACTGCATCCACTGCATCCATAACAAAATAGCCTCCAACACTTTACTCAGCAAACTGCATCCAGTTTGCTGAGTAGAGTGTTGGAGGCTATCTTGTAAATGACAACGCCGAAGTCGAGGATCGGTAGAATAGTCAGTTTTACGAGGGTATGTTTGGCGGCGTGAGTAAATGAGGCTTTTTTGTGAAATAGGAAGCCGGTTCTAGATTTTATTTTGGATTGGAGATGTTTAATATGAGTCTGGAAGGAGAATTTACAGTTGTCCACATATTCTAAGTCAGAACCGTCCAGAGTAGTGATGCTAGTCGGGTGGGCGGGTGCGGGCAGCGAATGGTTGAAAAGCATACATTTAGTTTTACTAGCATTTAAGAGCAGTTGGAGGCCACGGAAGGAGTGTTGTATGGCATTGAAGCTCATTTGGAGGTTTGTTAACACAGTGTCCAAAGAAGGGCCAGATGTATACAGAATGGTGTCGTCTGCGTAGAGGTGGATCAGGGAATCACCCGCAGCAAGAGCGACATTGTTGATATATACAGAGAAAAGAGTCGGCCCGAGGATGGAACCCTGTGGTACCCCCATAGAGACTGCCAGAGGTCCGGACAACAGGCCCTCCGATTTGACACACTGAACTCTGTCTGAGAAGTAGTTGGTGAACCAGGTGTGGCAGTCAGAGTCTACAGATAACATTACAGTGATTGGCAGAGTCGAAAGCCTTGGCCAGGTCGATGAAGATGGCTGCACAGTACTGTCTTTTATCGATGGCGGTTATGATATCATTTTGGACCTTGAGCGTGGCTGAGGTGCACCCGTGACCATCTCGGAAACCGGATTGCACAGTGGAGAAGTTACGGTGGGATTCGAAATGGTCAGTGATCTGTTTGTTCACTTGGCTTTTGAATACTTTAGAAAGGCAGTGCAGGATGGATATAGATCTATAACAGTTAGGGTCTAGAGTGTCACCCCCTTTGAAGAGGGGGATGACCACGGCAGCCTTCCAATCTTTGGGGATCTCGGACGATACGAAAGAGAGGTTGAACAGACTGGTAATATGGGTTGCAACAATGGCAGCGGATAATTTTAGGAAGAGAGTGTCCAGATTGTCTAGCCCAGCTGATTTGTACGGGTCCAGGTTTTGCAGCTCTTTCATAACATCTGCTATCTGAATTTGGGTGAAGGAGAAGCTGGGGAGGCTTGGGCAAGTAGCTGCGGAGCTGTTGGCCAGGGTTGGGGTAGCCAGGAGGAAAGCATGGCCAGCCGTAGAGAAATGCTTATTGAAATTCTCGATTATCGTGGATTATCGGTGGTGACAGTGTTACCTAGCCTCAGTGCAGTGGGCAGCTGGGAGGAGGTGCTCTTATTCTCCATGGACTTTACAGTGTCCCACAACTTTTTGGAGTTAGAGCTACAGAATACAAATTTATGTTTGAAAAAGCTAGCCTTTGCTTTCCTGGCTGACTGCGTGTATTGGTTCCTGACATCCCTGAAAAGTTGCATATCCGGGGGACTATTCGATGCTAGTGCAGTCCGCCACAGGGTGTTTTTGTGCTGGTCAAGGGCAGTTAGGTCTGGAGTGACTGGGGGGCATGCTTATTTAAGATGGTGTGGAAATTACTTTTAAAGAACAACCAGGCATCCTCGACGGACGGTATGAGGTCAAAATCCTTCCAGGATACACGGGCCAGGTCGATTAGAGAGGCCTGCTCGCAGAAGTGATTTAGGGAGCGTTTGGCAGTGATGATGGATGGTCGTTTGACCGCGGAACCATAGCGGATGCAGGTAATGAGGCAGTGATCACTGAGATCCTGATTGAAAACAGCAGAGGTGTATTTGGAGGGCAAGTTGGTCAGGATAATATCTATGAGGGTGCCCATGTTTACGGATTTAGGGTTGTACCTGGTGGGTTCGTTGATAATTTGTGTGAGATTGAGGGCATCAAGCTTAGATTGTAGGGCTGCCGGGGTGTTAAGCATATCCCAGTTTAGGTCACCTAACAGAAGGAACTCTGAAGATAGATGGGGTGCAATCAATTCACATATGGTATCCACGGTACAGCTAGAATCTGAGGGGGGTCTATAACAGGCAGCAACAGTGAGAGACTTATTTCTGGAGAGAATCATTTTTAAAATTAGAAGCTCGAACTGTTTGTGCATAAACCTGGAAAGTATGACAGAACTTTGCAGGCTTTCTCTGCAGTAGATTGCAACTGCTCCCCCTTTGGGAGTTCTATCTTGATGGAAAATGTTGTAGTTGGGGATGGAAATCTCCAAATTTTTGGTGGCCTTCCTAAACCAAGATTCAGACACGGCAAGGACATCAGGGTTGGCGGAGTGTGCTAAAGCAGTGAGTAAAACAAACTTAGGGAGGAGGCTATATGGTATCTTGATCAATAAAGATACTGCAAACAAACCTAGATCCTGACAACAGCTTAGTAGATGGACAGAACAATTGGAGTATAGGAACAAACATCCTCATGTGTGAAATAATAAAGGGTAATGGTTTTACTGTTTGCTTTAGGTCACAGCTGATTAGATGTTCCAACAGTAGTATTATAATAACCACCAACTAAACATTCTCATTGGACTAACACTGAGGTCTTAGCTACTGCTCTAACCACGTACACATTACTTCAAAAACAACAAAAGCAGAGCTCTATGAGAGGCAGAAGTCGGAGTGCACGTAAAAAAGCTGCAGTAGCCAAAGTCAGAATCCATTTAAAGGTGGGGGCAGGGGCGAGGGCAGGGATTTCTCTCTGTGTAACACCTTGGGCACCGTGAGGCTTGCTGTGCATATCATGAATGTAAAAGTGCATTAGGGGAAGAGCAGGGTTTAGACTCCAGTGTCTCAAAATGAAAGGCCGCTGTTGTTTGTACGGCAGTTGCCTGGTTACCTAGGTGTTCCTCTCTTCTTTAGGCACAATATGGAAATCACTGCAGGGTCTTGTGCAGCTGATGCAAGCAATGATTGCATTTATTGTCCATCTGAAATCAGTCTGGAAATGTTTGGTTGTATGGACATGCCTCATTAAGGTTATATGCCAGATACCATTGTCTTTTGGTACCTTAAGGTCTAACTTGCAATTACAAGTATATAGCCTACAAGCAAATTGAAAAACTATAAACCTATGCCACCAACTAAGGACTACTTTTTTTATAGATATAATTTGTTTTTATTGTAGGAACACAAAGAAAGTACAAATAAAGTAAAATAAAAGAACAAAAAAAATCTGGCAGTTACAGTGCACTTCATACCTTCATCATCATATCATCATATTAGTTACATTGGCATCTTTGCATTAGACCTTTTCCAAGTACAAAACCCATTTTTCCCAGTATTCCTGACCTCTCTCCTGTTGAGTTCTTAAAGCAAAGGTCATACGCTCCATGTGGTGTATTTCTTCTACAATGTCTATCCATTGTGTCACTGTGGGAGGGTCTTTTTTTAGCCATTTCCTAGTGATAGCCTTTTTACTGGCTGCCAGTAGGACCTTCAAGAGGTACTTTTCTCTATTGTGTAAGTTATCAGGTATTTCACCCAAGTACAAAGAAATGAATGTTTGTTCTATGTCAAATCCCATTATTTTTCCAATGTTAGATCTTATTTCTCCCCAGTAAGTTTCGATTGCGGGGCAGGACCAAAAGATATGAGAGTGGTCCGCCCTCAATAGACCGCATTCTCTCCAACAAGGGTGTGGTGAGCCAGTCTGTTTTGATTTCAGTTTATGTGTTATGAAGAAACGTATAACGTTCTTCCAACAGAATTCTCTCCGTGACCTTGAGTTGGTGGAGCTTTGTTGAGTCTCTAAGTCCTGGAAGTTATCTAGGTTCCCATTCCTTATAATTGTACTGAATGATGTGATGCCTTTCTGCGTCCATTGTTTAAATCTGCTGTCCTGAGTTGCAGGGATGAAGCTGGGGTTGTATGCGGGCCAACTCAGCAGTTTGATCTCTCTGTCTAAATTATTTTGCTTAATTACCCTAAACCATGTCTTCAGAGAGAAATTAATTCACTAATTTTGTTTATTGTATATTTCTTTTACCATGTCCTTATTTCCCAAAACTGACTGTATGGGTATCTCTGTCAAAGTAGTCTCGATGTCTTTCCATTTGGATTCGTATTCTGAATTGCACCAACAAACCAGGGGTCTCAATTGGGCTGACACATAATAATCTTTTAGGTTTGGTAAGGCCATACCCCCACAGTTTTTTTGTAATTGTAATGTTGTATATCTAGTTCTTGGTCTCTTACTGTTCCAGATAAACCTTGATATCCGTTTATCCCATTCCCTAAACTGTTTAGGTGGGATTTCTATGGGCAGTGATTGAAACAAATACAATAACCTCGGCAGGATGTTCATTTTGATTGTTTCAATTCTACTACTAAGATCTAAGGGAAGTGAGTTCCACCTGTCTAGGTCATCATATATTTTCTTGTTGATGTGATTGTAATTCATGCAATAAAGTTTGGGTGTATCTTTTGGTAGATATACTCCAAGATATTTAATGGATGAAGAGGTCCAGGTGAAGTTATACCTGTTCTTCAGCTCTTCCTGTGGGGTATAATTATATACTAGGGCTTGGGTCTTGTGTACGTTAAGCACATACACTGAATATGTTCCAAATGTTTGTAGAACATGCATCAATCTAGGTACGCTTGAGCCTGGGTCTTTAAGTAATAACAGAACGTCATCAGCATACATGCATATCTTATGTTCACTGTAAGGACTACTTTTGAATGATCTAACACACAAAAGCATCCATGAGCTTTCTTTTGTCAGAGCAGACCACACATACAATTGAAGTCGGAAGTTTACATACACATACACTCAATTGTTTACAGACAGACTATTTCACTAATAAGTCACTGTATCACAATTTCAGTGGGTCAGAAGTTTACATACACTAAGTTGACTGTGCCTTTAAACAGCTTGGAAAATTCCAGAAAATTATGTCATGGCTTTAGAGGTTTCTGATAGGCTAATTGACATCATTTGAGTCAATTGGAGGTGTACCCGTGGATGTATTTCAAGGCCTACCTTCAAACACAGTGCCTCTTTGCTTGACATCATGGAAAAATCTAAAGAAATCAGCCAAGACCTCAGAAAATAAATTGTAGACCTCCACAAGTCTGGTTCATCCTTGGAAGCAATTTCTAAATGCCTGAAGGTACCACGTTCATCTGTACAAACAATAGTTCGCTAGTATAAACATCATGGGACCACGCAGCTGTCATACCGCTCAGGAAGGAGACGCATTCTGTCTCCTAGAGATGAACATACTTTGGCGCGAAAAGTGCAAATCCATCCCAGAACAACAGCAAAAGACTTTGTGAAGATGCTGGAGGAAACGGGTACAAAAGTATCTATATCCACAGTAAAACGAGTCCTATATCGACATAACCTGAAAGGCTGCTCAGCAAGGAAGAAGCCACTGCTCCAATAATGACATTAAAAAATCCAGACTACGGTTTGCAACTGCACATGGTGACAAAGATCATACTTTTTGGAGAAATGTCCTCTGGTCTGATGAAACAAAAATAGAACTGTTTGGCCATAATGACCATCATTATGTTTGGAGAAAAAAGGGGAACGCTTGCAAGCCGAAGAACACCACCCCAAACGTGAAGCACGGGGGTGGCAGCATCGTGTTGTGGGGGTGCTTTGCTGTAGGAGGGACTGGTGCATTTCACAAAATAGATGGCATCATGAGTGAGGAAAATTATGTGGATGTATTGAAGCAACATCTCAAGACATCAGTCAGGAAGATAAAGCTTGGTTGCAATGACCCCAAGCATACTTCCAAAGTTGTGGAAAAATGGCTTAAGGACAACAAAGTCAAGGTATTGGAGCGGCCATCACAAAGCCCTGACCTCAATCCTATAGAAAATATGTGGGCAGAACTGAAAAAGCGTGTGCGAACAAGGAGGCCTACAAACCTGACTCAGTTACACCAGCTCTGTCAGGAGGAATGGGCCAAAATTCACCCAACTTATTGTGGGAAGCTTGTGGAAGGCTACCCAAAACGTTTGACCCAAGTTAAACAATTTAAAGGCAATGCTACCAAATACTAATTGAGTGTATGTAAACATCTGAACCACTGGGAATGTGATGAAAGAAATAAAAGCTGAAATAAATCATTCTCTCTACAATTATTCTGACATTTCACATTCTTAAAATAAAGTGGTGATCCTAACTGACCTAAGACAGGGACATTTTACGAGGACTAAATATCAGGAATTGTGAAAAACTGAGTTTCAATGTATTTGGCTAAGGTGTATGTAAACTTCCGACTTTATTTGTATAACGCATGAAGGAAAATTAAAGTAGATGAAAAGGAAATTATACTTTTTGAAGGCAACCCAACCTAGTCTTCTGTATGAAATGACATGTGGTGAGTACAGAAATAAATCTAGACAAGGAAGTAGAAATGGTCTACCATTTATTTAAATACAAATAGTACAGGCTGTTACAAGGTAAAAGTGTCTGTAACCTGAATGGTTGATCTGGGTTTGGGAGGTGTGTTCCATACCAAAGCTGCTTAGCAACCACTCTGTTGTAATCACACTGTCTGTAATCTACTGTAACAAAAATACATTGTGTCTTGATCAATAAAGACACTACAAACAAACCTAGATTTTGCAAACAGCTTAGTAGATTAACAGAATAATTGGAGTATAAGAATAAACATCAATATGTGTGAAAGAATAAAGGGTAATGGTTTATTATGTGCTTTCGGTCACAGCTGATTAGATGTTCCAACCATATCACGGCATATGCCATTAATAAAAGTTTGATTTTCTAAAACTGGCAAATGTGCATGACAATCATGTTTCTGGGAATTCCACATCAAAGTATTCCTGTCCTTTATTAATGATGCAGCAGTGAACATAGATGAGATTGAGGCAGTAGCACATGTACTAATGTGTCTCCCCTGGATATCTACTCAGTTTTATGACATCATGTTTGACCTGCTCCTCTCAAATGGGACCGACTCAGGTATCAAGAGCTACATCATGCATATGCAACTCTCCTCAGAAATAGGAATATTCCTACTATTTATAAACACAGCTTGTAGTTATGTAGTAACATAGTGAGGACTTTTTTAGGGGTCCCGCTTTAAATAACATGCAGCTTATAAAGGTTTAATAAAGCCTTCATGAACACAATATAAATGTGTCACAAATCATAAATGACTGTGTGACATAACCACCCATGTCAAATGTGACATAACCCACTATGTCAAATATGACATAAACCTGTGTTTTATAAAAGGTGGCAAAGGCACAGCTTAAGGAAGGCTTTATAAATCATTAGAAATTTAGGCTTCACAAAAAATGTATAACCTTGTCATGCATCTTGGTAGAGCATTGCAACGCCAGGATAGTGGATTCGATTCCCAGGACCTGTCACGTTCCTGACCTGTTTTCTGTTTTGCATGTGTGTGATGGTGTAGTGGTGTGGTGGTAACATAAGATACATGGATAACATGTGGAGATGGAGGATGGCTGAGCATTGGAGTGACGAACCACATGTTGGCATGGGTCATGGGACCGTGGTGATGGAGGTCTACTGGGGGACGTTCTGGCCCTCTGACCCTTGTGTATTCTCCATTGTGCTGGCGGGTTGCCCAGACATGCGGGCGCCTGCTGGGCGCTTTGACACACTAGATTTATAGTCTACCCATTCCACTAAAAAAAACATACATACCAGAGAAATATGCCTAAAGTAACTGGACACTAATGAACAAGAAACACATAGTCTGCTGATTCCATTTAAGTGAAACTGACCAGACACATAGACCAGATACATAGATAGGATAGGGGGGCACAAAGAGTGCATTGATTTATGGTGAAGGGAGGGGACACAGAGTATGTTGACACACTAAGATAGAGGGTCTGACCACTATTATAATTTAACTGAAAGCAGATGATGGGCGTTAGTATGCGTGAACAAGCAGGAAGCCTGAACTAAAAAGATAATGATGGCAGAAAGAATAGGGGAAGTATGCTTATTTGCATATTGGGTGGACTCATATGCTATTTGTGTATAAAGAGCGAACCAGTGCTCTGGGAGTGTGTGTGTTCAGCGGGACATTCCAGATGGTTATACTATTGTAAATAAAAGCATGTTTTGATTTCACAAGTTCTGATAAAGCGTTATATTTCTGAGATGATTTTCCACGACAATGGTCAGGGCGTGAGTTTTGGGTGGGCAGTCTATGTTTTCCGTTTCTATGTTTGTTTTGGGTTGCCTGGTATGGCTCTTCATTAGAGGCAGGTGTTTTGCGTTTTCTTCTAATTGAGAGTCATATTAAGGTAGGAGGTTCTCACTGTTTGTTTGTGGGTGATTGTCACTGTGTTTGTTGCACCACACGGTACTGTCTCGTCTCGGTCGTTCCTGTTTATGTGTTCCTCGTTTCATGTAAGTTCATAGTTTAGGTCTGTCTAGTTCGTTTTGTTGTTTTGTAAAATTATTCAAGTGTTCTTCGTGTGTTTAGTTTCGTCTTGTTAAATAAAGTTCATTATGTATTCACAACCCGCTGCGCCTTGGTCAACTCACTCACCGAAAGAGAGCCGTTACAGGACCACACATACGAACAAATGGCTGCACGCATGACTGTAAGTCACTTTGGAAAAAGTGTCTGCTAAATTGTATATAATATACTATATTCATCTAAAACATTTCTAGGATGGCCCAACCTCTTTCCCTCTTGGGAAGGGAAATCTTGAGGGAAACTTTCCCCAAAATGCTGTGCTGTAGGATGACACACACTCTAAAGTGCAGACATGCACAGCAAAAAACGTTCAAGTTTTATAGAAAAAGAAAAACTGATTTTCTGTGTTCACAACCACATCAGGGGACGACTTTTGAGGACTGGGAAAAATTGAAGAAACGTACATTTTTGAGTGTAGTTTCACTTTAATTCAGTGTGCATGCCATGCAATGTTGTTTGGTTAACAGTGTTCAATCGTTATTTTAAATAATTTCGGTAACTTCACAGAAATTGCTAGCTAGATACAAATCAAATTGAGTTTCCCATCTCCCCTTTTAGAGTATTTCTGGTACAGCACAGAATTGCCCTTATCCAGATGGTGTGACAAAGGCATCCTGACTGGTTCCATCACCGCCTGGTATGGCAACTGCTTGGCCTCCGACCGCAAGGCACTACAGAGGGTAGTGTGTACAGCCCAGTACATCACTGGGGCCTGCCATCCAGGACCTTTATACCAGGTGGTGTCAGAGGAAGGCCCTAAAAATGGCCAAATACTCCAGCCACCCAAGTCATAGACTGTTCTCTCTGCTACCGCATGGCAAGCGGTACCAGAGTGCCAAGTCTGGGACCAAAAGCCTCCTCAACAGCTTCTACCCCCAAACCATAAGACTGCTGAACAGTTAATCAAACGGCTACCCGGGCTATTTGCATTGATCCCCCTTATTTTAATTTGATTTATTCTTATTTTCTGCACTGACTCTCTTGCACAGGCACTCACTGGACTGTAACCACACTCTCACACATACTACACTGACACTCAATCACACACACACACACACACACACACACACACACACACACACACACACACACACACACACACACACACACACACACACACACACACACACACACACACACACACACACACACACACACACACACACACACACACACACACACACACACACACACACACACACACACACACACAAAATGCATATTGATGCCACACACACATACACACAGCACATTTACCTAGTGTTCATGAAGGCATTATGAAGGCTTTATGGAACCTTTATAAGCTGAACGTTTTTTAAAAGAGGGCCAGATAAATAAAAAAAATAAAAAACATGAACTTGGTGTTTGATCCTAGGACCTTGATATTACATTTCTCTGGAAATGGACACCGGATCAAAATATACTCAATGTTCAAGTAGATTGTTTTCATGCCAAAAACATACCTAGTTCCTTCCTCTTCCTTATCTCACATTTTTATTTTAGAGCCTCACCTACTATAATAACAATTTGAATACAAAGAGCCATACTAAGTGTTAATTTCTTATTGTAAATGCTATTTTATCACACTTTGTTAAGCTTGCCAAAATATATAGTACAAAATAATATCCCACAGGGGAAAAAAACTGTTAATTAGAATTGGACAATGCAAGCAGACTGCTGTGACATATTCTGTTATGGTTTCAGGTTTCACTTCCTGTTGGGTTTTACTGAAATTCTCATCAGTTATATCAATGATCTACATCAAGTCAAATAAAAACGGCAGATTAAATTGAGCAGTGTTGTATTGACATTTACAGAATAAAGCATGTGACAGGGCTCAGTGACATCGGAGTTGACAGACAGGTGGTTATTACAGGTGTGTCATTTTTACTCTCAGGTCTTGCTGCTTCTTTGTAGAGGTGATGGAAAAAGTATTTAGTTCCTTTCAGTTAAATCATTAATGTCTGCATCTATAGGCCACATACACCTTTCCCTAGCTACATAAAATGAAATATGAAATATGACAATAATGCATTTGTCATAATTAGGTTCCATTTACATTGAGTTCAGTAATAATGGTGAATTCTATCTAAGAAACTTTTAGAAATGTGACCAACGACAAGCCTTTTGATTATCCTTGTGACCCCCTAGCCTCCCCTGTCACAGGGAACCCAGGTGATGTGACCCCTACACTCAACAATTAGCCAATCTTTCTGGCCACAACCCATACTAAGTACTAAGCTCCAACCTGCTGCTCCCATTCCTCTTTTTTGTCCAATTCATTTGTTACATTGATGGAAGATGATTCCTCTGTCTAGGATGTAGTGATATACTCAACTGACCTTCACAGCATCACACAATGACAATGTAATCTCTTGCTGACTTTGTTCTCCCATGCCCATGAGTAGTAGAGTAACTGAACCAGATTTCAACCCAAAACGGACCAAAATCAAAATTCAATGAGTGTTAAATAAATACAAAATCACTTTGTAGCTAGTGATAGAGAGGATGACAGGTGGTCATTCAATCACGCTGATATAACTGTTACCATGAGTTAGTGGTGGGCCCTTTGTTCAGCCTAAATCAAGGTTGCTATGTGCTCAGACTCAGGCTAAGTCATTGGAAGTAATCACCGGGGTATAAATATTACAGCTGCGCCAGGGTCCTGCGTCACATCATGTGAGCTGAAACATGATCAGTCATGCAGAGTGGCCATCTGAGACGGTGCCACGTCACTGCACAATGTCTGCATGAGGACCTACAGTGTACCAGCCTGCAGTGACTCTAATTTGTGGGGATGCTCCAATAAGTCATTTACATATGGAGGGAGAGGGCTTGTGTGTTCTCTAAATAATGATTTTTCTAAAGAGCCTGGTTGCGGGGTTGAAATTGAGTGTTATGAGTGGTGTTGTGTAGATTGAAGCCAGGGATGATTCTTTATTGACTTATTATGACTGGGAATCAGGATGTTCCTCTTTTAGGTTTATGACTGACTGTGATTACACAGGCAAAGCAGATGCACTAAATGTACCCTCCTGTTCATTGATTGTTCCAGTGTTCCAGAATTGATGGAAGCCTTACAAAACAATAACATTTTTCTCCCGTTGTCAGATAAATAAAAAATAAATTATTTGTTTACGTTAAATGATAGTGTTACATCTGCTCTTGCTACCCCCTCTACTTCTCATCCTGTCTCCCTAACCTGCTGCCACTCCCCAAGTGCTGTGTCCCTCTCTCTCTGTGTGGGTGTATGTGATAGTGTGAGTGGAGACAGTTGTGTTGGAGGCAGAGCGGATCCCCACCAGCTGCAACCTGTTCCATAATCAAGACCTCTACAAATACTCAGCCCTGCCACTTCCACGCTGCCAGATCGTAGCCTCTGCTCATCCAGACTGCATTTCAAGCCGTTTGTTCCTGCATAGATCTTGTTATCCTGTTGTGACAGTTTTTCCTTAGCCTTACGCTGCTTTTCTCTTTGCTACAGTTCCGTCCACTCTGACTTCGGTCCCTGCCTCCAGTCCCTCGTCTCATCAGTCCTGCTTCCCTGCCCTGGACCCCCGCTCTACTGCTTCCTTGGATTCCGCTCCGGACCTGCTTACACTGCCCCTACTCCCCTTGCCTCAGCCTCAGTTCCTGGTTCCCTGCTACAAGTCCGAGCTTCCCCTGGCCCGCACCCCATCTCCACCCCACTTTTCAATAAATAGCTTTTTTTATTTTGTATTTTAGTACCCCTATAAATAATTGATGAAACATTGAATTAAGCTTTACTGCTATTAGACCATAGAAACATAAACAGATACAAAAAAATATATATCAAAAGGAAGTATAAATCAAAAGGCTGTATGTTTTGAAGTACAGTAGATTCAGAAAGTATGCAGACCCCTTTACTTTTTCCACGTTACAGCCTTATTCACGAATCTAACACAATACCCCTGTAACGGCTGTCTAATTCCTCCTCCTCGGATGAGGAGGAGTAAGGGTTGGACCAAAACGCAGCGTTGTATGCAAACATAACGAAATTTATTTAAACAAGACGAAACACGAAGAACACTTGAAATGATTACAAAATAACAAACGACGTAGACAGACCTGAACTTGAGAATTTACAATATAACACGAAGAACAGGAACAGACTAACCAAACGAACGAACACGAAACAGTCCCGTGTGGTGCGACAGACACAGACACAGGAACAATCACCCACAAACAGTGAGAACAGCCTACCTTAATATGGTTCTCAATCAGAGGAAACGTCAAACACCTGCCTCTAATTGAGAACCATATCAGGCAACACATTCAACCCAACATAGAAACACATAACATAGACTACCCACCCAGCTCACGTCCTGACCATCTAAACAAAGTACAACAAAGGCAAATAAGGTCAGGAACGTGACAACCCCATGATGACAAAGCAAAAACAGGTTTAGAAATTTTGCTTATTTATTACAAATAAAAAACCTGAAATATGAAATGTACATAAGTATTCAGACCCTTTACTCAGTACTTTGTTGAAGCACCTTGGACAGTGATTACAGCCTTGAGTCTTCTTAGGTACGATGCTACAAGCTTGACACGCCTGTATTTGGGGAGTTTCTCTCATTCTTCTCTGCAGATTCTCTCAACCTCTGTCAGGTTGGATGGGCACAGCTATTTTCAGCTCTCTCCAGAGATAATCGCTCGGGTTCTGTCAGAGTGACCTTCGAATTCTTGGTCACCTCCTTGATCAAGGCCCTTCTCCCCTGATTGCTCAGTTTGGCTGGGCGGCCAGCTCTAGGAAGAGTCTTGGTGGTTCTAAACTTCTTCTATTTAAGAATGACGGAGGCCACTGTGTTCTTGGGTCCTTTCAATGCTGCAGAATTATTTTGATACCCTTCCCCAGATCTGTTCCTCGACACAATCCTGTCTCGGAGCTCTAGGGACAATTCCTTCGGCCTCATGGCTTGTTTTTTGCTCAACTGTGGGACCCATACCAAGGTGGCTTAGCAGTTCAGACGTATTCTTCCGTGTTGTCGTGTCCTGTATATATATATTTACACCTTTTCTTCACATATCTTTTATCTATTTTATTATCCAAGAACTCAACTACAAAAGCTTTCCTGCAAAAGCTTTCCTGCAACCCGCTTCACCAATTACAATAAGTATTATTTACCTCAATCTGAAAATCCATCGTGGAAGATAGCCAGGGGCTAATTCAGAAGCTAGCCTGAAAGCTAACCAGAAGCTACTCCGATAGCTAGCCAGAAGCTAATCTGCAGCTGCCCCGAAATTAGCCGGTTTGCTGGCTAGCGTTGGTGTTTCAGCTGCCCACGTTTTGCGGTCATCAGCTATTCCTTTAGCTCGATAATCTACCGGCACTTTTGTGCAACGCGACTCGGACCGGAGCACTCCGGGACTTTTTTTCTCTCAGTTTCCCCGGATTCCAACCGCAGCCTCTGGACACTTGCACCTTGATTTCGCAGCTAGTTAGCTGCATACCGTGTGACTATTGGCTTACGTCGACCCCGGAGCTAACTCAAATCATGCTGGAGCTAGCCAGCTGAGGAGTTCCATCACCGTCCGGACCCGTTTCTTTGTTGCTGCTGCAGATACGGAACCCCACCGGGCCTTCACGACTGACTGCCGACGTTATCTGCCCGAGGGATTTATCCAACCGGCACCTCCGTCCCGGCGTTACCTGAACCCTCATCTGAGGCCCGCTAATCGTTAGCTGTCTTATCGGCTGCTATCTGAACAAAACCCCACTACACGGAACCTACCGACGGAAACGCACGAGGTATCTACAAACAGACCTCCATCCTATGCTGCTACCGATAGCCATATACCCGGCCAGCTGTCTGGATCGCCACGACCCCAACCAACCTCTACTCACTGGACCCTTATTGATCACTCGATTAAGCTTGCCTCTCCTTAATGTAAATATGCCTTGTCCATTGCTGTTCTGGTTAGTGTTTATTGGCTTATTTCACTGTAGAGATTCTAGCCCTGCTCTCTATACCATATCCAACCCTGCAGTTCCACCACCCACATATGCGATGACATCACCTGGTTTCAATGATGTTTCTAGAGACAAGATCTCTCTCATCATCACTCAATACCTAGGTTTACCTCCACTGTATTCACATCCTACCATACCTTTGTCTGTACATTATTCCTTTAAACTATTTTATCGCCCCCAGAAACTTCCTTTTACTCTCTGCTCTAGTAGCTCTAGGCGACCAATTCTCATAGCTTTTAGCCTTACCATTATCCTACTTCTCCTCTGTTCCTCTGGTGATGTAGAGGTGAATCCAGGCCCTGCAGTACCTGGCTCCACTCCTATTCCCCAGGCGCTCTCTTTTGATGACTTCTGTAACCGTAATAGCCTTGGCTTCATGCATGTTAACATTAGGAGCCTCCTCCCTAAGTTTGTTTTGTTCACTGCTTTAGCACACTCTACCAACCCGGATGTTTTAGCCGTGTCTGAATCCTGGCTTAGAAAGACCACCAAAAATTCAGACATTTTTATCCCCAATTACAATATTTTCAGACAAGATAGAACGGCCAAAGGGGGCGGTGTTGCAATCTACTGCAAAGACTGCCTGCAGAGTTCTGTTATACTATCCAGGTCTGTTCCCAAACAATTTGAACTTCTACTTTTAAAAATCCACCTCTCTAAAAACAAGTCTCTCACCGTTGCCGCCTGCTATAGACCACCCTCTGCCCCCAGCTGTGCTCTGGACACTATATGTGAACTGATTGCCCCCCATCTATCTTCAGAGCTCGTGCTGCTAGGCGACCTAAATTTGACAATCTAAGCTTGATGCCCTCAATCTCACACAAATTATTAATGAACCTACCAGGTACCACCCCAATTCCGTAAACACGGGTACCCTCATAGATATCATCCTAACAAACTTGCCCTCCAAATACACCTCTGCTGTTTTTAACCAAGATCTCAGCGATCACTGCCTCATTGCCTGCATCCGTAATGGGTCAGCGGTCAAACGACCTCCACTCATCACTGTCAAACGCTCCCTGAAACACTTCAGCGAGCAGGCCTTCCTAATTGACCTGGCCGGGGTATCCTGGAAGGATATTGATCTCATCCCGTCAGTAGAGGATGCCTGGTCATTTTTTAAAAATGCCTTCCTCACCATCTTGAATAAGCATGCCCCATTCAAGAAATTTAGAACCAGGAACAGATATAGCCCTTGGTTCTCTCCTGACCTGACTGCCCTTAACCAACAGAAAAACATCCTATGGCGTTCTGCATTAGCATCGAACAGCCCCCGTGATATGCAACTTTTCAGGGAAGCCAGAAACCAATATACACAGGCAGTTAGAACAGCCAAGGCTAGCTTTTTCAAGCAGAAATTTGCTTCCTGCAACACAAATTCAAAAAAGTTCTGGGACACCGTAAAGTCCATGGAGAAAAAGGACACCTCCTCCCAGCTTCCAACCGCCCTGAAGATAGGAAACACTGTCACCACCGACAAATCCACTATAATTGAGAATTTCAATAAGCATTTTTCTACGGCTGGCCATGCTTTCCACCTGGCTACCCCTACCCCGGACAACAGCACTGCCCTCCCCTCTGCTACTCGCCCAAGCCTTCCCCATTTCTCTTTCTCCCAAATACAGTCAGCTGATGTTCTTAATGAGCTGCAAAATCTGGACCCTTACAAATCAGCCGGGCTAGATAATCTGGACCCTTTCTTTCTAAAACTATCTGCTGAAATTGTTGCCACCCCTATTACTAGCCTCTTCAACCTCTCTTTCGTGTCGTCTGAGATCCCCAAAGATTGGAAAGCAGCTGCGGTTATCCCCCTCTTCAAAGGGGGGGACACCCTTGACCCTAACTGCTACAGACCTATATCTATCCTACCCTGCCTTTCTAAGGTCTTCGAAAGCCAAGGCAACAAACAGATTACCGACCATTTCGAATCACACCACACCTTCTCCGCTATGCAATCTGGTTTCAGAGCTGGTCATGGGTGCACCTCAGCCACGCTCAAGGTCATAAACGATATCGTAACCGCCATCGATAGGAAACAATACTGTGCAGCCGTATTCATTGACCTGGCCAAGGCTTTTGACTCTGTCAATCACCACATCCTCATTGGCAGACTCGACAGCCTTGGTTTCTCTAATGATTGCCTCGCCTGGTTCACGAACTACTTCTCTGATAGAGTTCAGTGTTTCAAATCGGAGGGTCTGTTGTCCGGGCCTCTGGCAGTCTCTATGGGGGTGCCACAGGGTTCAATTCTTGGACCGACTCTCTTCTCTGTTTACATCAATGATGTCGCTCTTGCTGCTGGTGATTCTCTGATCCACCTCTATGCAGACGACACTATTCTGTATACTTCTGGCCCTTCTTTTGACACTGTGTTAACAACCCTCCAGGCGAGCTTCAATGCCATACAACTCTCCTTCCGTGGCCTCCAACTGCTCTTAAATACAAGTAAAACCAAATGCATGCTCTTCAACCGATCGCTGCCTGCTCCTGCCCGCCTGTCCAACATCACTACTTTGGACGGCTCTGACTTAGAATATGTGGACAACTACAAATACCTAGGTGTCTGGTTAGACTGTAAACTCTCCTTCCAGACCCACATCAAACATCTCCAATCCAAAGTCAAATCTAGAATTGGCTTCCTATTCCGCAACAAAGCATCCTTTACTCATGCTGCCAAACATACCCTTGTAAAACTGACCATCCTACCAATCCTCGACTTCGGTGATGTCATTTACAAAATAGCCTCCAAAACCCTACTCAATAAATTGGATGCAGTCTATCACAGTGCCATCCGTTTTGTCACCAAAGCCCCATATACTACCCACCACTGCGACCTGTACACTCTCGTTGGCTGGCCCTCGCTTCATACTCGTCGCCAAACCCACTGGTTCCAGGTCATCTACAAGACCCTGCTAGGTAAAGTCCCCCCTTATCTCAGCTCGCTGGTCACCATAGCAGCACCTACCCGTAGCACGCGCTCCAGCAGGTATATCTCTCTAGTCACCCCCAAAACCAATTCTTCCTTTGGACGCCTCTCCTTCCAGTTCTCTGCTGCCAATGACTGGAACGAACTACAAAAATCTCTGAAACTGGAAACACCTATCTCCCTCACTAGCTTTAAGCACCAGCTGTCAGAGCAGCTCATAGATTACTGCACCTGTACATAACCCATCTACAATTTAGCCCAAACAACTACCTCTTTACCTACTGTATTTATTTATTTATTTATTTTGCTCCTTTGCACCCCATTATTTCTGTCTCTACTTTGCACTTTCTTCCAATGCAAACCAACCATTCCAGTGTTTTTTTATTTATTTTTTATTTTACTTGCTGTGTTGTACTCACTTCGCCTCCATGGCCTTTTCATATTTTTATTTATTTATACATATATCTGTTTGCCTTCACCTCCCTTATCTCACTTCACTTGCTCACATTGTATATAGACTTATTTTTTTATTTTTTTCACTGTATTATTGACTATATGTTTGTTTTTACTCCATGTGTAACTATGTGTTGTTGTATGTGTCGAACTGCTTTGCTTTATCTTGGCCAGGTCGCAATTGTAAATGAGAACGTGTTCTCAATTTGCCTACCTGGTTAAATAAAGGTTAAATAAAAAATTTAAAAAAAAGGTGTGTGCCTTTCCAAATCATGTCCAATCAATTGAATTTACCACAGGTGGACTCCAATCAAGTTGTAAAAACATCTCAAGGATGATTAATGGAAACAGGATGCACCTGAGCTCAATTTCGAGTCTCATAGCAAAGGGTCTGAATACTTATGTAAATAAGGTATTTCAGTTTTTGCCTAAATGTCTAAAAACCTGTTTTTGCTTTGTCATTATGGGGTATTGTGTGTAGATTGCTGAGGAAAAACATGTATTTAATCAATTTTAGAATAAGGCTGTAACGTAACAAAATGTGTAGGGGTCTGAATACTTTCCGAAGGCACTGTAGTTAAGAAAGCAAAGAAGAAAAAATGTAACATGGAATTATCAGTAAAACTTTAACGTGGAAATGCCCATTAATTCCATAAATTTCTTGGCCTGGTGCCGTGTCCATAGAGGGGTCATATTAGTGTGTAGCCCAAACAGTTCGGATGCTAAAGACAGAAGTTGGCACATCGGCGGTACTGACTCCAGACGAGTCCCGTGACACTTGTGGGGATATTAGAGCAAAACAGAGAACAGCATCGTGCTCGTTATAGTCTCATATTTGTTTGTAGCCCAAACTGCAGACGTTTTCATGAGAAGACCAATTTTCGGGATGTCTCCTGGTCTGACAAACAGTGATATAGCTCTGCCACCTTCCACCGCAGATGCGGAAGGCCGACATCGGCAGAAGCGTTGGATTGAGACGCAGACCAGAAACAAATATCTCTACTTTAAACAGAGAGATTTTGATGGAGATGTTTTTATTATGCTAATTCGACTTTCACGGGGGCGCGGACCTTGACTCTAGGGGGTTTACATTTCGATCGAAACGGCTGCAATTTTAGCTATCTACACTGGACGCGTTTATGACACAGGTTTAAATACCAAAATCAACTGTTAATATTAATTTCGGGGCAGGTTAAAGCACACATTAACCAATTATGGACATAGCTAGCTTGCTGTTTCTAGCTAGTTTGTCCTGGGAAATTAACATTGGTCCTTTTTGTAGCTGGATCTTTGTAGAATTTTGACCTGGAGTCATACAAAATCATGTGATTGTCTAATCCGACGATCCACAGATAAAAGAGGAAACCTAGTTCATTTTAAGTTAGTTATCTTTGATTTATCTCTTCTCCTTCATCTTTCAAGCACCCACGTGGGTTTGTATGCTTGTAAATACCAATGAGTAGATGGAGACGGCAGGACTTGAAGGGCGTCAAGGGTCTCAAACAGTGGCAAGTTTTATTTTACAGCTCGGATCCACTATCCACAATGGTGGAGATGAAACAACAGAAGCCCCATTTATTTTCAACAGAGGGACCCGAATTTGGGCGATGCGCGCATGAGCGAGGGAGCATGAACGAGGATCTAAGTTGGGCAGAGCTGAACTTTATGCAAATACTCTGCCATATCGTGGCACGATTGACCAATCGAAGCTCACTATGGCTTTCAGCCCCTACTGGATTGGCTATTGATACCTAGCACTAAATACAGTAGCTTGCTAGCACCCACATGATGACAAAGCTAGCGTGGCTATCCAAATGATAGTTGTATAGTGGATCATGGCCGTTAGCATTCAGCAAAGCAGACACTCGCAAGCAGTGTATGGATAAAATGAGTGCTGGCTCACGCAACATAGCCAGTTTGGTTTTCCTGTAAGACTAAGAGCTGTCTCATTTAGCAAAGGCTGTTTAGCCAATATCCTATCTTCACCTTCGGCAGTGGCCACCAACCTGTCGATCGTGATCGACTAGTCAATCTCCAAGGCACTCGTAGTTGATCACCAAACATTTATGTAAAAAAACAACAACGATAAAGCCTTTGCCATTGTATTTTTCGTTTAGCTCCAAGAAGGATTGTGCTCCCATTTTGAACCATTTCATGTGTCTGAAGATAGAACTCTGCATACTCGTCAGGCTCAGAGAGCAAGTCAATCAAATCAATCACATTTATTTATAAAGCCCTTCTTACATCAGCTGATGTAAGAAACCCAGTCTAAAACCCCAAACAGCAAGCAATGCAGATGTCGAAGCACGGTGGCGAGGAAAAACTCCCTAGAAAGGCAGGAACCTAGGAAGAAACCTAGAGAGGAAGGCTATGAGGAGTGGCTAGTCCTCTTTTGGCTGTGCCGGGTGGAGATTATAACAGAACATGGCCAAGATGTTCAAATGTTCATAGATGACCAGCAGGGTCAAATAATAATAATCACAGTGGTTGTTGAGGGTGCAACAGGTCAGCACCTCAGGAGTAAATGTCAGTTGGCTTTTCATAGCCGATCATTCAGAGTATCTCTACTGCTCCTGCTGTAGCTAGAGAGTTGAAAACAGCAGGTCTGGGACAAGGTAGCAGGTCCGGTGAACAGGTCAGGATTCCATAGCCGCAGGCAGAACAGTTGAAACGAGCAGCAGAACAACCATATGGACTAGGGACAGCAAGGAGTCATCAGGCCAGGTAGTCCTGAGGAATGGTCCTAGGGCTCAGGTCCTCAGAGAAAGAGAGAGAGCGAGAGACAGAGAAAAAGAGAGAGAGAGAGAATTAGAGAGAGCATACTTAAATTCACACAGGATACCGGATAAGACAGGAGAAATACTCCAGATATAACAGACTGACCCTAGCCCCCCGACACATAAACTATTGCAGCATAAATACTGGAGGCTGAGACAGGGAGATTCAATGAATACAGCAAATTATCTATTACCAGTGTGATCATATACCTAAAATGTTTAAATACAATTTCAAAATGGCCTGAATATACAGTGATAATTAATTGGGCCTGTAACCTACTGCACACGCCTCAATGCTACAGAACTGCTTTTAAAAAGTTAATGTTGCATAGGCTTATGTCATGTTTCATAAAAATCTGAGCTGTAGATCTTGGCTTCCTTTTGGACCCAGAATGTGATCTTGACTCAGGAAAGGTTGATGACCTTTGATACAATATTGCAACAGTCTGACCTCTAGCTCATGATGTGGCAGCAGAAGGTACAATGAGTTCTGGAAGGCCGCTTGAACCAGCACGTACTGGCTGTGCCTGGAAGCTTCTGCACCTGCCCTGAGTTATATAGCCATCTCAATCACCTCAGGCCCTGTATGGAACTGCCGCAACCGTGACCTGCTCTGTACATAGCAACAGCACACATAGCTAGTTTGGACTTCCTCTGATTGGCTCTAACTTATATAAACAGGTATGAAATCACTCAGCCGTACACAGTTCTTTTCTAACACATTGGCTGGTTACAGCAAACATGGAGGGCACTATAAATGCATTCATAATATGCAATTTCTTCCACAGACAGTATTATCAGTTGTCTTAATAGGACCTGATTCTCTTCAGTATGTTTGGGGGTCCGTTCAAGTGCAGCATCTCTCTCCTCACATCATAGATCAGGTGCCTGCTGCCTGCCTGCCAGGTTAATTGTATTTCATGGGCTTACGCAATGTTGTCTTAATAGCCATTAAGCAGAGTGCAAACAGTGACTTGCTGTGTGACAACAGAGCTCTGACGTGTAAGTGGGTCATTTGACCTGGTTGGGTGGTCTGGGGTCTCTGGTAGAGGGAACTGTAGGAATGATCAATGTTGCTATGAGAATCTGGAGATTTGTTTACAGTAACTATCATCCATCTTTCTCCTCTTCTCATGTTTCTCACAAACAAACAGTCCATGTGTGTTTATGTGTAATGTGTTCATGTATACATATTATAGATGTTTTAGGCCTAAAACCATTGAATGGTTCACAAACAATGACCAGCAGCTGAAAGATAAAATAAAGTAATGAGTATTGGACAGAGGGACTGGCACATTGTCTTTCTCTGTGTTTTCCCCTTTTGCTCCCATGGCAATGAAGCCTAGCTCTAATGAGAAACCATGGAGATCCTTAGCCTTTCATGTGTCATATCCTTTTATGTAGACACGTACACTGGTAATGCCTGTTCCTGTCTGCTTTTAATCTGGTGCACCAAAACTCCCCATCACACTGTAGCTCCCAAACCTAAGAGGGCATGAGTTCCTTCTCCAAATATGAATCAAAAATGTATTGAATGAGTCAATGGATGAATGGCAACTCTTGATTGAACATGTTGGAGAATGAGTGCTCTCATGCACTGTGTTTTAATTTGATTTTTCCCCCCTCAAAATAGCACCTTCCTCCCAGCAAGGACATGGACCACTGTGGGACTCATTGGCATTATCACATCGCATTATTATTATTCTGACTGACTAATTCATAAATAAAGTAAAGTACACTTTTTGGGGCTGAAACTGCAGTATGGCCTTAATCTTATCTGTTAATAATATGCTCTACCTGCAGGTAGTCTATTGGTGCAGTAGCAGCTTGTGATCCAGTTCCCCGAGAGGCAGAAGCACTGAGACACATTTAGGTCTGTCTGTGTTCTCCTAACTGTCCCACTTACTGGGATCCACTTCTCAACCTCCAAATCACAGTGGACTACATCCTCCCTTACTCTGTGAGCTGTTGTGCCAGTTCAGAATAAATGTTACAAGTTTGTCCTTGGTATTTATCCAAGTTTCTTAATAGAGATGATGTGTTTGAACATTGTTATTAACACATTGTCTTATTAGTAGTATAATATCTGATATCGTGCTTAGAAATATCCCATCCATAAGACTTGGGTGCACATGATTTAGTCATTTACACAGACTGTCCGTTGCTTTATATGTCTGATGACATTATGAATCCCGGAAAGCCCAATTAAGACCCTTATGTTAAGGTCAAACCTAGTGATCTAGTATTTTGTCTAGTGATCAAAGGAGATCTTCACTGGCTCTCATTTCATGTAGAATAGGTATCTTGTCTCCACCACTAATCTCTACCTGGCCTGTTACTACATAACATCCTCCCCTCTTATGAAAATTACTGTTTGTCCAGTATGTGTATGCCATTGGATGATAGATAACACAAATAACGCACGCAGAGGAAGCTGCCATACACTCACACATGCTAAAAGGTTTTATGAGGTTTGAAAGCATCACGGGTCAACCTTTGGGACTACCTTACCTCAGACTCAAGGAGATATTTTAAATTAGATTACTAATCTTGTAACACAGCACTGTTTGATAATGATAACGTTAGGTACCACACTAGGTTTTGCCAATGTTATGTTGTGCTAACTTTGCAGGCTAAAGGGTTAGCAGAGGGTCCATGTACTAGTTTGCTTAGATGCCTCAAACCTGCAGCTTTGAAAACACTTACTAATTAGCTACAACAACATCTAATATATTCATCAAGTGTTTTACTCTATTGTGTGCATTAATGATCATTGGTCTATCTGGAAACATGCATCAATTTTGTGTACAGTATGAATAGGTTCCCATTTGCAGAGGTTGTCATCTTCTATGAAGCGCTACATGAGTGCTTCAAACAGGATTAATTAAACCTTAAAGACATAATTAAATCGGAGGTTTTGCAAAAACACCTACATTAATGTAATGCAGACATAAAGTGGATAAGGGCAATTTTAAAGAGCGAGCGACTGCACTTGGCCTTGTTTTTCATCAATGCTCATTAAAAAATGCTAGCGGCCATGACTGAAGGCAAGCGAGTTGTTTTGGCGGTATGTTTTGATATGGGTGTTTCTTGGGTGTGTCTATGCCATTCAATCACAACAAACAAGGCAAGTAGTGAGTACAGCAAGGTAAGCTAAACTAGCTTTGCTATGGAGAGAACAAAGTTTTGAAGTTGAGGACTTTCCCATCCTGACTGACTCACCTTCACAAGATGGTCAGCTAAACCAGTTCAATGTGTAGGCTAAAGCCTTCGCTGACCTTGTGTTTAGCCAAGCTGACAGCGGCTGGCTAGCATAGCTTGGTGACAGCTGCAGCTGGCTATCCTATCTAGCTGATATTTCTCTGTCAGACCAGTTATGGCAAGATAGCAAGAGCCAGTGTCTGGAATGTGCTTCATAAGACGTCCGTTCTACAACACCTCGCTATGACAGTAGCTTATTGTGAAAACGGTATCCAATGCTAGTTGAATGCCTGGTCTTGAGTCAGCTCAGCTGTCCGACAATGCAATTGTCTATTACCAGCTAGTTTTGTCTCGTCTCTTCTTATGTCCGCTGTTAGATCTTTCCCGGGGAACAAATCCCAGAACTTCTAATATCCTTATGTAGCGACCCGCACAGACAGCTGGGTGTTATGTGTTAGGCTAGTAGGTGGTTGTGTTGTACTGACCAGTACCCAGTGTTCGCGGGGTCCGACATGCCAATCAACCTGCTATCTGCCAATCATGGGAATGCCTGGAATGTTCTGATGCCGGGCATCCTGGCGGTTGGCAGAGTGGCGTGGAGGAGGGTTGGGCAGGGGGATGGAGCATTGGAAGTTAAGAACAGGTTTAGCCTTTGTTCTCCCTCTTTACGTCTGGGCTTCACAAGAGAAGGTCATGATTGGCTTGTGGGTTATCTGTCATTTATTTGGCGTGTGCTACGGCCCAAACAGTAGCCTGTGTAAAGTTGGTTTAATAAACCGTCAATTCGCAAACTCAAGCCTGTGTCTGGACAATTGTTCATTTATGATCTTGTCAGGTCATTACACTTACAACAGGTGTAGGCTGCATGTGGACATTGTGCAAACATACATTTATCAACAGAAAATCTATAGCTGTGTTCGAATACTCATACTAACCTTACTATTTGTGACGTGAATTGAGTATATTGTATGCTTATTGGTCATAGTATGGATTTAGTTAGTATGCCAAAAGTTCCCGGGTATCAAACTAAATTCGCCAAAATATGATGTATACACACAGAGGATACTATTTCCGTACTTTAGGGCCCATAATGCAATTCTTCAGGAAATGGGCGTTGTGGCGCCTGCTCCCGCTCTCCCGCTCTCAGCTTAGTATAGTCGTGTGCGTTCTCAATGGACATTCGGGTGCTTTTGTAATTTCGCTCTGGCTAACTGCTCCGATTTCAGAGCACTGTCTGAGTGTACCAGAGCACAGAATATTGAATTTACAAGCGCTCAACACCCGTTGAATATGGCCGGTGTCAGTAAACGTCGGCAAAAAAGCGTAATTAAATTGTCGCCAGCAGCACAGTTAGTCACCAACGCTCTGGATAACATGAAAACTGCCTAACTCGCTCTGCTAGGGCGAGTAAAATGGTCAGAGTGTTCTCATTTGTATCTGGAAGTAGCTAGCCAATGTTAGTTTAGGTGCTTGACTGCCATTGTAAGGTAAGAACACTCAAATCAACCCTACTCCTTGGCCCGAGCGTCCAGTGTGAATTCACAACGGACAATTTGACAACGCTCTGAATTTACGAGCGCACTCTGGCACTCCACATTGAATTTAAGAACACACCCAAAGTCGTAAAATGTCTAACTAGTCATTTGTTATGCTAACTAACAAGCAAGAGGTTGCATAGCAACAACTTCCGGCTGACAGGCGAAGAGCTAGTACGCTCAACTGAAAGCATACTGTTCGTTTACATTATACTAAAATTAACTAATAGTATATTAAGTCATCAAAAAAAGAAATGTACTCATCATTGTCAACTGCATTTCATTTCAGCAAACTTAACATGTGTAAATATTTGTATGAATAAAATAAGAGACATAAATTGAACAAGTTCCACAGACATGTGACTAACAGAAATGGAATAATGTGTCCCTGAACGAAGGGGGGGTCAAAATCAAAAGTATCTGCATTAAGTACTGCAGTGCATCTCCTCATGGACTGCACCAGATTTGCCAGTTCTTGCTGTGAGATGTTACCGCTTTCTTCCACCAAGGTACCTGCAAGTTCTCGGACATTTCTGGGGGGAATGACCCTAGCCCTTACCCTCCGATCCAACAGGTCTCAGATGTGCTCAATGGGATTGAGATCTGGGCTCTTCGCTGGCCATGGCAAAACACTGACATTCCTGTCTTGCAGGAAATCACGCACAGAACGAGCAGTATGGCTGGTGGCAATCTCATGCTAGAGGGTCATGTCAGGATGAGCCTGCAGGAAGGATACCACATGAGGGAGGAGGATGTCTTCCCTGTAACGCACAGCGTTGAGATTGCCTGCAATGACAACAAGCTCAGTCCGATGATGCTGTGACACACCGCCCCAGACCATGACGGACTCTCCACATTGATCCCGCTCCAGAGTACAGGCCTCGGTGTAATGCTCATTCCTTCGACGATAAACGCAAATCCGACCATCAGCCCTGGTGAGACAAAACCACTACTCGTCAGTGAAGAGCACTTTTTGCCAGTCCTGTCTGGTCCAGCGACGGTGGGTTTGTGCCCATAGAAGACGTTGTTGCCGGTGATGTCTGGTGAGGACCTGCCTTACAACAGGCCTACAAGCCCTCAGTCCAGCCTCTCTCAGCCTATTGCGGACAGTCTGAGCACTGATCTAGGGATTGTGCGTTCCTGGTGTAACTCAGTTGTTGTTGCCATCCTGTACCTGTCCCGCAGATGTGATGTTTGGATGTTCCGATCCCGTGCAGTTGTTGTTACACGTGGTCTGCCGCTGTGAGGACGATCAGCTGTCTGTCCTGTCTCCCTGTAGCGTTGTCTTAGGTGTCTCACAGTACAGACATTGCAATTTATTGCCCTGGCCACATCTGCAGTCCTCATGCCTCCTTGCAGCATGCCTAAGGCACATTCACGCAGATGAACAGGGACCCTGGGCATCTTTCTTTTGGTGTTTTTCAGAGTCATTAGAAAGGCCTCTTTAGTGTCCTAAGTTTTCATAACTGTGACCTTAATTGCGTACCGTCTGTAAGCTGTTAGTGTCTTAACGACCATCTACAGGTGCATGTTCATTAATTGTTTACGGTTAAGCATGGGAAACAGTGTTTAAACCCTTTACAATGAAGATCTGTGAAGTTAGTTGGATTTTTATGTATTATCTTTGAAAGACAGGGTCCTGAAAAACTGGCATTTCTTTTTTTGCTGAGTTTAGTACTTAGTATATACTAATTAAGTATGTAGTATACCGTATATTAGTATGGGTATTTGAACACAGCTTATGAGTGTGTTCATGTTAATAAGATGTCATGAGATGGATTAGTACTGGCAAAATGTAAAATGACTTAAAAATGGATTGGTAGATAAGTAGGTGTGATCAGATTCACCTGTAGCGAGTTAGCTTATCAGACAGGTAGCTGGGGATTGGCTGTCATTTAATTTAAAAGCCCTGTGTTTTGTGGTGGGATTTGAATGGAGAATGTCTCTCTGTGGGGGAATCTGCCTTCTATGCAGGTTTCCGTGTCACGGGTGATTGCACTGCACCAGTGTATGACAGACAAGAAGTCTTACCGGCAAACTGGAGTGAGGAAGTGGACAGTTGTGCTGACGACGAACTGGGGCTGTGGAGCTGAGTGGTGATCTGAAAGCAGAGGACCAAGAGGTGTTTGTACAACTAATATCTCAGAGTTTTAGCTGTGCCAAGTAAGGGATGTGATTCTTCCTGTTACCCCTACACTACTTTCTCTCTCTGCTGTTTTGCCACACCACTGAAAGCAACTACTGTCGGCATCTTTCCCTGCCATCTGTCTCCCCATCATCCAGCACCGGAGATGGGGCCATAGGTGACGTTGCCAAGCAGAGTCTCAGAATGGATGCTTTCCAGGACAGGGAGCTGTGCGGATCTGGATTTTCCAGACAGACATTTATAAAATGTTTGTGAGGATATGGTTCTCATCGGGCCCTAGCAATCAAGAACCTATCCCCACCCTCTCTATATGTCTTGTCTGTCTTTTCCCCACCCTATTTTGTCCCTTAACAGGAGTCCTTTAGAATGGTTGGTAGAGAAGGGCCAAGGTTGGGTCCAATCTGGTGCTACACACAATAGTGAGATTGTAATGCTATTCACCATATTGTTTGCAGTGCCTTCCCTTAGACTAACTATATTGTTGCAGTGCCGTTACAGCATAATTCAGTGTGCAATGTGTTGCAAGCCCGATACTTACCTGCGGGTGTAAGGTGGAGGGTAACCTACCTGAGGGGAGACTATTGTGTCGATGCAGTCTGGGAAATTGTACAGTCTGCTGTGAGACAGGGTCCATTCCACGTTAACTCATGTCTTGAAAATAAGACTAACCTTAAGCGTACTTACCTGTCTTGGTCTTCTGTGTTTGGGTCAGTTGCGGATTTAGGTATAGGCGGCATTGGCAGGCGGCATGGGCAGCCGCCCAGGGCGGAATCTTGCCGGGGGCGGCAAGGGGCACCTGCACCAAAAAAAACTGGATGGTGACATTTGCGCAATCGGTTTTCTATCGCTCATTTGCACGTCAATGATTTGTCACCGTGTGGAACTGTGGGTCAATTAACCTTGTCGGAGTGGACACCCTGATTCTAGTTTGTGAGCTAGGCAGGTTACTTCCTGGGAAGGTCTCCCACTCAGAAGTACGAGATGGGGTGGGGTTAGGTTGACCTCAGGTCTCCCCACTGGAAGCCGGAGGGGGAGCGGGGGAATCTCTCAAATAGCGCACTTCTAATTTTATAGTACTAATGCAATTAGTAAAATCAGTCACACTACGAAATGCTACCTAATAATCCACAATTCATTCATAATTGTGTGAATATATAGTTTCAGAGACATATTGTTGCATTTTCTTTCTGGTTTGTGCGAAACTGTTAATATAAAACCAGTCTGCACATCACTAAGGTGACTTGGTTTAGTGTTCCCTCTTGTTTGACAGTGTTGGGGGATAGGTAATGTATTGATGCTCAAGTGCCAAATCAACACATTTATTTTTTTGTTACTTCTTTTGATATTTCAGTCTTATTTTTGTATACATTTATATAGTTTTAAATGTTATAATAATTAGTGGTTCCAAATGTCTGAATAAAAATGGGTGGGGGGTGCTGAAGGGGGAAGGTTTTCCCAGGGAGCCAGACAAGCTGGAACCACCACTGGTTGGGGTTGTGTGCTGGAGAACATTCAATCCTTTGTTAGGTGGAGTTATAAGGGGTTCACACTAAACTGTGACAGAGACAAAACATGTTATGCTTTAAATATGATATTGATGTGCTTAAAAACAGTGCCTACACTTACCTAGCAAATACAAATAACTGTGTAGAGTACAGCTTCAGCTGTCTAAACAAAACTAGAATGGCATTCTATTTGGCCAAATCAAAGGTTTTGGCTGTCTAACCACACACTGACATGCACAGCTCTCTGTCTTCAAGTCTCCCATCTATCTAATGTATTACAGGTTATGGACAGGTGCAGGTAGGAGGGGTGGCGTGCATGACACTCGAGCCTAGATATGACAGTGTGCTTCAAACCATGGGTCCAGCAGGCAGAGTTCAATAAGTACAGACATGTGAGACGCAGGAGGAATTGCATTCTTCTACCGTTCTGGAGGCTACTGACCAATTCAAAGCTTCCTTCAGGAGGAAGCATTGTATTGGTCAGTAGCCTACAGAGTAATATGGGAAGACTGCATTTGCTGAACTTATGTAGCTATTCTAAAGAGTTTTGATAACTTTCAAGGGTAACAGTTCCATGTAGAAGAAATCATGCTTCACATAATACTGTGGAAGCAGTGTTCTGCATTTTTTGGTGGGGCACCTTTCTGGGATGCTTGATTGATTTTACTGGGAAGCTTAGCAGAGGTAGACATGCTCATGTTATTTAGGTTAGTTCAGGGTGAGTTGCACACAGTGGACTTCCTACTAGGGCACACTGCCTCAGTGCTAACAGTATAACTCTAGTTCATAGGCACATGATTACTGCATACAATAGATGTGGGATCAGCAGAGGCATTCGGGGCAGTAAGAGAACATTAATTAGGTTACTTACATTGCCTTCCAGTGCCCCTGGGATAATGTACATTTGCTGAAGCATTATGACAACTCAGCGACACAATGGTAGGAATTAAATGAGCTGGGCTTGGGTCATTGATGAGTCATTGTCTCAACGCAGCCTTATAATGCTGTGAAAGTATCCAGGAGCCCAAATGATTTGAGTGTATCCCATCCGTATAATACAAACTTTATTTCCAGAAGGTATCAAAATTGTCAAATGTTACACCCATAGAGCTGCAATGGTCTCGTAGCCAGTTATGGAGGACTAAAAGTCTGCTGAACCGTTCAATGCCACAATTTAGGGAGGCCAGAGGGCCAGATATTATGGGGCGTTTGTTGGTGTTAAGTAGTGACCCAATCAGTTCTTTAAAATTCATCATCAGCTGTTCTGAGCTGCTCTTCATAATGTCATTGAATCCCACACTAAATTTCCTGATGCTGGTTTAAAATGTTAGGGAGCAGCTTATTGATGTCCTATACTCGGGCTCCTGGATAGCACAACATTTTGCTGAAGGGACAGACATTTCTCACCATTGAACTGCCTGATACAATGGCCGGAGAATGGAATGGAGAAATCTTCCCATTCCCACCCCTCACACAATTTGTTGTTATATGCTTTGGAAGAATTACGTTAGAAGTTATTGATATGGTATAAGAGGGACTGCAACTGCAGAATAGATTCAGGCTGGTGACACTGATGCCGTTACCATGCTACCAGCTGTGTATGTTGCTGAATGCTTGCTGAAAAGTTTTGCTATTTGGTGCCAGAGCCATAGCTACATTTGTAGTAGACAAGATGCGTCCTTCATTTAATTTTGTCCTACAAAATATATTACAACACTTTTATGAGAACAGGCATGTTGCTTTGGATTAGCAGATAAACCTATTGTTCACCTAATACCCCTTTTGCACTTGGTTAGAGCCTGTAAGTAAGCATTTCACTGTAATCTGTTATTTGTCACGTGCGCTGTTGTATTCAGCGCACGTGACAAATAAACTTAGATTTGATTTGATACTAGTGTTGTAACTTTGGCTGTGGATATTCAAGATAATTTACTGATTGATTACTGGAATAATAATCTAATACAGGTATGCATCTGTTGGTCACAGATACCTTTTTTTTTAAAGTAGGGGCTTGGAGCAGAAAACCAGTCAATATCAGAGTTGACCACCATATGACTCACGCAGCGTGACACATCTCCTTCGCATAGAGTTGATCAGGCTGTTGATTGGGGCCTGTGGAATGTTGTCCCACTTCTCTTCAATGGCTGTTAGAAGTAGCTGGACATGGGCGGGAACTGGAACATGCGATTGTACACATCGATCTAGAGCATCCCAAACATGCTCAATCTGTGACATGTCTGGTTAGTATGCAGGCCATGGAAGAGCTGGGACATTTTCAGCTTTCAAGAATTGTGTACAGATCCTTGTGACATTGGACCGTGCATTATCATGCGGAAACATGAGGTGATGGTGGCGGATTAATGGCACAGCAATGGGCCTCAGGATCTCGTCATGGTATCTTTGTGCATTCAAATTGTCATAGATAAAATGCAATTGTGTTGGTTGTCTGTAGCTAATGCATGCCCATACCATAATCCCATCGCTACCATGGAGCACTCTGTTCACAATGTTGACATTAGGGTTGAATATTTACCCGTTACTTTACAAATGGTGTGCATACTTATGTAAAATTGATATTTCAGTATTTCAAATCTAAAAACATGATTTTACTTTGTCAATATGGGGTATTGTGTGTAGATGGGTAAGAAAAATTACTATTTAATCAATTTTGAATTCAGGCTGTAACACAACAAAATGTGTAATAAGTCAAGTGGTATGAATACTTTCTGAAGGCATAATGGCCCAAGATATCTTGGTTGACCAACACATGGAGATAAAAAATGCCCTCCAGTGCCACAAAGTCATGTTTTTCCACCAGTGTTGTATTCGAGACCACCTAAAGCGAGACCGATTCAAGAACAAAGGGAGATACCTAGCCAGTTGTACAACTGCATGCATTCAACTAAAATGTGTCTTCAAGACCGGAGCGAATCGAGTCCAAGTTAAGACCAAGACCAGCGGGGGGGGGGGGGGGGGGGGGGGGGGGGGGTGAGAGGCAGAGTCAAGACCGAGACCGGAAAATTGCGAGTCCAATTCAAGACCATGATTGTAATTTTGTCACGTCACCACCATAATAAAAGTTCCATATGTCCAGTATTTCTGTTAATATTTCATATTTTAGACATTCAGAATGGTGAAAAAATACATGGTTAGGGCAAATAGTGCCAATCTATAAGTTGTTACTAACACAAACACAGAGGGGAACAATGAGGGCCTTCCACGCCTTCAGAGAAAGGCTAAGGATTTATAAAATAATAATTCAATTATGTTTGAATTTAATCTCTGATTTTCAGTTTCATTGGTGGTCTCTGGAGAGAGATCTTGCTTGCTTAATCAGCCATTGGTTAGGCCAGGGTTTCCCAAATTCAGTTGGTTGCTGTCCTTTCAGCATCACGAGCCTATCACACACATCCTTTGACGTGAGTGTCAATGTTGTCACTTTTGGTTATAGCGTGATAGCTATGGCGTTAGGCTGTGTTTTGTTGTGGATGTTTTGTGGGTAGTATGATCCATGTGTGTGCTATCTCTGTGTGTGGCAGCCCGACGCTCAGCACAGCCTCAGGCTTGTTTGATTCAGTTGGGTGCATTAAGTGATACTATGTTTCTGTTATTTTTTTTGAGTTTGGTGAAACATGGAAGATTTTTTTCCCCCACTGAAGGCCTAGGTCCCATAGCCACGGTTTGCCACTGTGCAAACATTTCTATAATAGATATAAAGACTTCCAATTTCCCCGGTCTCCCCTTACTAATAATATTGAGCGTGCAACTTTCAACCAATTCCCCCCACTCTCCAGCGAATCAAGGAAATTCTGACGAGCACGACTAAGTTCGAGGATACTTTTCAACAAAAGTAAAGCACAGTAATGTTAAGAGTAAAGTTGGAGGCTCAGGTTTCAATAAGCGATAAGATATTAATGTTTTATGAAAGGAGTGTATATATTTGGCCTGTCAATGCGATTTTATGCGCTAACTGAATGGAAGCTGATAATTACTGTATGATTTTTTTTTTTTTTTACTCCGCTGGTCTCAGGAAGAAATGACAAGTCCTCACTGTCCGAGTCAAGATCTAGTAAAAGTGAATCCAACACTTGAGACAGTCAGTATGTGGTTTGGAGACTGGAATCGAGTACTACAACATTGTCTTCCAAACTAGGCAAATATGCAAGGTCGGTGATGGATATGTGTTTTCCATTGGTTTTCAGGGCAACGGCAGATATGGGTCTAACTGAATTGCAGTGTCATGTTTTACAATTGTTCTCCAGCCCTAAGAAATGCAAGCTTTGCTTTCACTCTTATGGTTGGGTTATCCATAAAGCCATCCCTGCATTGAGATAATGCTGCCTTTACACTTACAGTACCTCCTTACTCTTTGGTTATTAATGGCTGACTATATAATTTGTTGCCTGGCTACCCAAACTCCTTGTGCCGTTCAAATACTACGCCATGCCCGCGGACGTTAGTTTCTTCTTCGCAGTGAGTCGAGTCTGAGTACCTCCCCGACCCTTCTCCGAATGCGAACAGTGTCAGGGCCTTCTGATTGGTCCAGAAACTGATGGGTTGGACCAGAGCCAGAACACACGTGGGGTAACTATTTTATGTATATATTTTTTTACCCCTTTTTCTCCCCTATTTCGTGATATCCCATTGGTAGTTACAGTATTGTCCCATCGCTGCAACTCCCGTACGTACTCTGGAGAAGCGAAGGTCGAGAGCCATGCATCCTCCGAAACACAACCCTGCCAAGCTGCACTGCTTGAAACACTGTTCACTTAACCCGGAAGCCATCCGTTCCAATGTGTCGAAAGAAACGGAGTACAACTGGCAACTGTGTCAGCATGCGTGCGCCCGGCCCGCCACAGGAGTCGCTAGAGAATGATGGGACAAGGACATCCCGGCCGGCCAAACCCTCCCCTAACCCGAACAACGCTGGGCCAATTGTTCGCCGCCTCATGGGTCTCCCGGTCATGGCCAGCTGCGACACATCCCGGGATCGAACCCGGATCTATAGTGACGCCTCTAGCACTGCGATGCAGTGCCTTAGACCACGTGGGTAACTCTGATTGGTTAGAGATCATCCAATCGCTGATAACTTTGTTTTGTACAACGCCCCTCGTGTCCTTCATCACACAAATTACTTCAATGTTGGCAGTCTCAGACTAAAGTATGTAGCAACTGAACAGAGCAGTGAAGGATTTAGTGAGTCATCAGGCTATGTCATTTGTGCTATCAGTCCTTGCTAGAAGTTGGATAACACTAACCACAATGCCTTGTTGGCAGTGTTTTCAATAACTTGGAAATCTATATGTTTTTACATTATGAAATTGAAAAAAGTATTCCATTTCCATTTTCATCATGCAAACCCAGCACAGAGAGTGAGGCTGTTGATTTGATTGTACGTCAATCTCTCATCAGTCAGGCTGTGTGGTTTCTATTTGCGTGCTGGCTGGAGAGCAGAGATTCAGATCAGAGCTCAGTGCTGCCGGTCATCACTGCTGTAGCAAGTTTAAACTGTGTTGAGTGCAATGATCACGATTTAATGACTTTGTTTATTTCTTATGTGCTCATGAGAGTGCAGTTTGTTCTTTCTCATACCTCACTGAGAACATACTTGTTTACAGAAATCATAACCTTACATGCTGAATCATCTAAAAAAATATGTAAAACCTGGCCTTTTGTACAGAGTTGGTTTTAAACACATGAACAAAGCCTTTAAAAATGTTCTGATGGGCTGTGTGCACACCCACGCAGTCTTGAGGGCTGCCTCTGATTGGGTATGCCATGCTAATGAGATTCAGAGGTTAGTCAAAACAGGCTGCCGGTGGATGAATATTAATGCCAACTCAGTTTCTGTTTCACTAAAGGAGAGAGTGCTTTCCACATCCATTTACTTAGGCCTTTTTTCATCACTAGATGCATTGTTAGTAAACAGGAGATTGAAGGTGGCACTTGAAATGTCAAGTGCACCAGAGATCTATTTTTGTGTCCAGACTAGATGTCCTAAGTAATATTTTGTCCCACAATATTAGACAATAACTTTGAATTTTACATTAGCCTGAGCATACAGTACTGGATATATTCCAGTTATCTAAATATAACTGACTGTGTTCTGTCTGGTGGGAAGTCATTTTGTTCTCCCTCAACCTGGTCTCATAGCATTTCATATTATTCTGTACGTAAATCCGAAAAGCTGCATTTAGTATGATATGTTATTTTTTGTATGGTATGTATTCATTTGTGGATATCTATCACCCATTTCATATCATATGTTACGAATTACAATTAGTACTATATGTACCACATTTTCAAAACGTACAACATGTTATAAATTTGCTAAACTTACAATATGTTACGAATTTGCAAAAAGTATGATATATTAAACATTCTAGATAGGTCGCTAACGTTAGCTATCTCGCTAATATTAGCTAGGCTAGGTGTTAGGGTTAAGTTTAGGAGTTAGGTTAAGATTAGGTTTAGGGTTAGGGGGAGGGTTAGTTAAAAGGCTTAAGGTTAGCTAAAAGGGTTAAGGTTACGGTTCGAAGAAAGGTTAGCTAACATGCTAAGTAGTTGTAAAGTAGCTAAAAAGTAGTAAGTAGTTGTTAATTAGCTCAAATGCTAAAGTTATCCGTGATGAGATTCAACTCTCAACCTTAGAGTTGTTAAACGCTCGTGTTATACGCCCACCCATTCACCCCAGTTTTTGCCTTAAATCATCTGTCTTATGTAACCATCCAAAACATAACATATCATACTAAATGGAGCGTCTCGGATTTACATAAAGAATAATAAGAAATAGGTTGCCTCCCTAGACCAGTGACTGTTTCAGATTATTCTTAGATTTCTGTGACATGAAACATTGGCTAACAATGTTTCCTTTTCAGTCTAGGTGCTTGTCACGTGGAGATGTATTGACCTATAGCGCCATACATACAGTACCATTCTCATCTTGTCATTTCCTGGAGTCTTCTCCATCTTGTGTCCTGAGAAGGAGAGATGTCAGTAGGTGTACTGTAGCAACGCAAATGTCATAGTCTTATCATTGTTACTTTCTATGTACAGTTGAAGTTGGAAGTTTACATATACTTAGGTTGGAGTCATTAAAACTCATTTTCGACCACCACAAATTTCTTGTTAACAAACTATAGTTTTGGCAAGTCGGTTAGGATATCTACTTTGTGCACGACACAAGTAATTTTTCCAACAATTGTTTACAGACAGATTTTTTCACTTCATTCACTGTATCACAATTCCAGTGGGTCAGAAGTTTACATACACTAAGTTGACTGTGCCTTTAAACATCTTGGAAAATTCCAGAAAATTATGTCATGGCTTTAGAAGCTTCTGATAGGCTAATTGACATTATTTGAGTCAACTGGAGGTGTACCTGTGGATGTATTTCAAAGCCTACCTTCAAACTCAGTGCCTCTTTGCTTGACATCATGGGAAAATCAAAATACATCTGCTAAGATCTCTGAATTTTTTTTGTAGACCTCCACAAGTCTGGTTCATCCTTGGGAGCAATTTCCAAACTCCTGAAGATACCACGTTCATCTGTACAAACAATAGTACGCAAGTATTAACACCATTGGACCACGCAGCCATCATACCGCTCAGGAAGGAGACGCGTTCTGTCTCCTAGAGATGAATGTACTTTGGTGCAAAAAGTGCAACTCAATCCCAGAACAACATCCAAAGGACCTTGTGAAGATGCTGGAGGAAACAGGTACAAAAGTATCTATCCATAGTAAAACAAGTCCTATATCAACATAACCTGAAAGGCCGCTCAGCAAGGAAGAAGACATTTCTCCAAAACCGCCATAAAAAAGCCAGACTACGGTTTGCAACTGCACATGGGGACAAAGATTGTACTTTTTGGAGAGATGTCCTCTGCTCTGATGAAACAAAAATAGAACTATGGTTATAACGACCATCGTTATGTTTGGTGAAAAAAGGGGGAGGCTTGCAAGCCGAAGAATACCATCCCAACCGTGAAGAGCGGGGGTGGCAGCATGTTGTGGGGGTGCTTTGCTGCACGAGGGACTGGTGCACTTCACAAAATAAAGGGCATCATGAGGGAGTAAAGTGATGTGGATATACTGAAGCAAAATCTCAAGACATCAGTCAGGAAGTTAAAGCTTGGTCGCAAATGGGTCTTCCAAATGGACAATGACCCCAAGCATACTTCCAAAGTTGTGGCAAAATGGCTTAAGGATAACAAGTCAAGGTATTGGGGTGGCCATCACAAAGCCCTGACCTCAATCCTATAGAAAATGTGTGGGCAGAACTGAAAAAGCGTGTGCGAGCAAGGAGGCCTACAAACCTGACTCAGTTACACCAGCTCTGTCAGGAGGAATGGGCCAAAATTCACCCAACTTATTGTGGGAAGTTTGCGGAAGGATACCCGAAACGTTTCACCAATGCTACCAAATACTAATTGAGTGTATGTGAACATCTGACCCACTGGGAATGTGATGAAAGAAATAAAAGCTGAAATAAATCATTGTCACAATGGCGTGTATAAGTGGCAGAGGAAGTCAGGCGCAGGAGAGTCAAAATAGAGTGTAGCATGGAGTACTTTAATTAAAGTCCCAGTAATTTGCTCCATAACACTCACGGAAAAATATAATACAAATCTGGGTACGAAGACCCATCGCACACCTATACACAAACACCACAACACTTGACAACGAACAATCTCTGACAAACACATGAAGGGAAACAGAGGGTTAAATACACAACAGGTAATGAATGGGATTGACAACAGGTGTGTGGGAAGACAAGACAAAACCAATGGAAAATGAAAAGTGGATCGATGATGGCTAGAAGGCCGGTGAAGTCGACCGCCGAACACCGCCCGGACAAGGAGAGGCAACGACTTCGGTAGAAGTCGTGACATTACCCCCCCCCCTGACGCGCGGCTCCCGCAGCGCGTCGACACCGACCTCGGGGACGACCCGGAGGGCGAGGTGCAGGGCGATCCGGATGGAGGCGGTGGAATTCTTTTAACATAGAAGGATCTAAAACGTCCTCCACCGGAACCCAGCATCTCTCCGCCGGCCCGTACCCCTCCCAGTCCACGAGGTACTGAAGGCCCCTCGCCCGACGTCTCGAATCCAAAATGGATCGAACAGAGTACGCCGGGACCCCCTCGATGTCTAGAGGAGGCGGAGGAACTTCACGCACTTCAGCCACCACCGGCCTGAGGAGAGACACATGGAACGAGGGGTTAATACGGTAATTAGTGGGCAGTTGTAACCTATAACATACCTCGTTCACTCTCCTCAGGACTTTAAACGGCCCCACAAACCGCGGACCCAGCTTCCGGCAGAGCAGGCGGAGGGGCAGGTTTCGGGTCGAGAGCCAGACCCTGACCCCTGGTGCGAACACCGGGGCCTCACTGCGGCGACGGTCTGCGCCAATTTTCTGGCGCCTTATGGCACGCTGAAGGTGGACGTGGGCTGCCTCCCAGGTTTCCTCAGCATGCCGAAACCAATTGTCCACCGCAGGAGCCTCGGTCTGACTCTGATGCCAAGGAGCCAGAACCGGCTGATACCCTAATACACATTGAAAAGGAGTAAGGTTAGTGGAGGAGTGACGTAGCGAGTTCTGGGCCATCTCTGCCCAGGGCACGAACTTCACCCACTCCCCCGGACGGTCCTGGCAATAGGACCGCAGAAACCTGCCCACATCCTGGTTAACTCTCTCCACCTGCCCATTACTCTCGGGGTGAAAACCTGAGGTAAGACTAACCGAGATCCCCAGACGTTCCATGAACGCCTTCCAGACCCTTGATGTGAACTGGGGACCCCGATCAGACACTATATCCTCAGGCACCCCATAGTGCCGGAAAACGTGTGTAAACAGGGCCTCTGCAGTTTGTAAGGCCGTAGGGAGACCGGGCAAAGGGAGGAGACGGCAGGACTTCGAAAACCGATCCACAACGACCAAGATCGTGGTGTAACCCTGTGAAGGTGGAAGATCAGTCAAAAAATCCACCGACAGGTGCGACCACGGCCGTTGAGGAACAGGTAAAGGTTGAAGCTTACCTCTAGGCAGGTGTCTAGGAGCCTTGCACTGGGCGCACACCGAGCAGGAGGAAACATAAATCCTCACGTCCTTAGCTAAAGTGGGCCACCAGTACCTCCCATCAAGACAGCGCATCGTCCGACCTATCCCAGGATGACCAGAGGAGGGTGACGTGTGAGCCCAATAGATCAATCGGTCGCGGACAGCAGACGGAACGTACAGACGACCAGCTGGACACTCAGGAGGAGAGGGCTCTGCACGTGACGCCCGCTCAATGTCCGCGTCCAGCTCCCACACTACTGGCGCCACCAAACACGAAGCTGGGAGTATGGGAGTGGGATCCATGGACCGCTCCTCTGTGTCATACAGCCGAGACAATGCGTCTGCCTTGACGTTCTGGGAGCCTGGTCTGTAAGTAAGAGTAAACACAAAACGAGTGAAAAACATGGCCCACCTTGCCTGGCGAGGATTCATTCTCTTCGCCTGCCGGATGTACTCCAGATTGCGGTGGTCAGTCCAGATGAGAAAAGGGTGTTTAGCCCCCTCAAGCCAGTGCCTCCACACCTTCAAGGCCTCTACGACAGCTAACAGCTCTCGGTCCCCCACATCATAGTTTCGCTCCGCCGGGCTGAGCTTCTTCGAAAAAAAAAGCACAGGGGCGAAGCTTCAGTGGCACACCCGAACGCTGAGAGAGCACTGCTCCTATCCCAGCTTCGGATGCGTCCACCTCTACCATGAATGGCAAAGAGGGATCCGGATGAGCCAACACAGGCGCCGAGGTAAACAGAGTCTTCAGGTGTCCAAAAGCCCTGTTCGCCTCAGCCGACCACTGCAAGCGCACCGGGCCCCCCTTTAGCAGTGAGGTAATGGGAGCCGCAACCTGACCAAAACCCCGGATAAATCTCCGGTAGTAATTGGCAAACCCCAAAAAACGCTGCACCTCCTTTACCGTGGTTGGAGTCGGCCAATTACGCACGGCTGTAATGCGGTCGCTCTCCATTTCCACTCCTGAAGTGGAAATCCGATGCCCTAGGAAGGAGATGGATTGTTGGAAGAACAAGCATTTCTCAGCCTTGACATATAGATCATGCTCCAACAGGCGACCAAGCACCCTGCGCACCAGGAACACATGCTCGGCGCGGGTAGCGGAGTATATCAGAATATCATCTATATACACCACTACACCCTGCCCGTGCAGGTCCCTGAAGATCTCATCTACAAATGATTGGAAGACTGATGGAGCATTCATCAACCCATATGGCATGACCAGGTACTCATAATGACCTGAGGTGGTGCTAAATGCCGTCTTCCACTCATCACCCTTCCGAATACGCACCAGATTATACGCACTCCTGAGATCCAATTTTGTGAAGAAGCGTGCCCCGCGCATTGATTCCATAACTATTTATCAGAGGTAGCGGGTAACTATATTTCACCGTGATTTTATTGAGACCTCGATAATCAATGCACGGGCGTAAACCACCATCCTTCTTCTTCACAAAAAAGAAACTCGAAGAAGCGGGTGAAATGGATGGCTGAATGAACCCCTGACGCAGGGATTCAGAGATATATGAATCCATAGCCACCGTCTCCGCTTGCGACAGGGGATACACGTGACTCCTGGGATATGCAGCGTCTACCAGGAGATCTATCGCACAATCCCCCTGTCGATGGGGTGGTAATTGAGTCGCCTTCTTTTTACAGAAGGCGAGTGCCAAATCGGCATATTCAGGGGGAATGCGCACGGTGGAGACCTGGTCTGGACTTTCCACCGTAGTAGCACCAACGGAAACCCCTAAACACCTACCTGAGCACTCTCGCGACCACCCCGTGAGAGCCCTCTGTGGCCAAGAAACAGTGGGGTTATGACACGCTAACCAGGGTAGACCTAGCACCACAGAATACGCAGGGGAATCAATAAGGAAAAGACTAATCTTCTCCTTGTGACCCTCCTGCGTTATCATATTCAACGGTGCGGTGACCTCCCTGATAAAACCTGACCCTAATGGTCGACTATCTAAGGCATGAATAGGAACAGGCATATCCACAGACACAATAGGAAGCCCTAAACTATGAGCTAAATTTTTATTAATGAAATTTCCAGCCGCGCCTGAATCTACTAGCGCCTTATACTGGGTCTGCAGGAAAAAATCCGGAAAAGTGACAGAGACAAACATAAGTGCAACAGAGGGCTCTGGATGAGAATGGTGCCTACTCACCTGGGGTGATGCCAGAGTGCCCTGCCTGCCTTCTCTATTCCCAGAGGAACCAACCCGGCACCGACCAGCAGTGTGATCTCTGCGACCATAGATGGTGCTCGAGCGGGAACCCCCTCCGGTCTCCCGGCGCACCGTCCCTCCCAATTCCATTGGTTCGGGAGAGAGGGTGCGGGAGGATGGAACAACCAGACCCCGATCTAGACGTCCACGAGTAGCCAGCATGTTGTCCAGCCTGATGGACATGTCCACCAGCTGGTCGAAGTTAAGGGTGGTGTCTCTACAGGCCAGCTCCCGACGGACGTCCTCGCGTAGGCTACAACGGTAATGGTCGATCAGGGCCCTGTCGCTCCATCCAGCGCCGGCAGCCAAGGTCCTAAACTCCAAAGCAAACTCCTGGGCACTCCTCGTCCCCTGCCTCAGATGATAGAGGAGCTCACCCGCCGTTTTTCCTTCGGGAGGATGGTCGAATACTCTCCTGAAATAAAGGGTGAACTCCTCAAAATGGTCCAACGCCGCATTCTCCTCTCTACACACAGCGCTGGCCCACTCCCGGGCTTTCCCGGTGAGGCATGAGACGAGGGCGGAACTCTTCTCCCGGTCGGATGGTACTGGGGAGACTGTGGCCAGATATAAGTTCAGTTTAAGGAGGAAACCCTGGCAGCCAGCAGTATCTCCGTTGTAACCCGTGGGTAGGGGTAAACGGATTTTGTTAGGTTCAGGTGGGGAAAACGCGTTAACGGTAAATCCCAGTTGTGGCAGTGGAGACGCTGGAGAAACTCCCTGTCTCTCCCAGCGATCCATATTCTGGACAATACGATCCATGATGGCGCTCAAACAGTCAATCTCCTTCGCTTGTTCCATAACGCGCTTTTCCACCTCCATGGCCGTCGTGTCCTCTCCTGCTGACTTCATATATTATATGGTCAGAGATTCTGTCACAATGGCGTGTATAAGTGGCAGAGGAAGTCAGGCGCAGGAGAGTCAAAATAGAGTGTAGCATGGAGTACTTTAATTAAAGTCCCAGTAATTTGCTCCATAACACTCACGGAAAAATATAATACAAATCTGGGTACGAAGACCCATCGCACACCTATACACAAACAACACAACACTTGACAACGAACAATCTCTGACAAACACATGAAGGGAAACAGAGGGTTAAATACACAACAGGTAATGAATGGGATTGACAACAGGTGTGTGGGAAGACAAGACAAAACCAATGGAAAATGAAAAGTGGATCGATGATGGCTAGAAGGCTGGTGAAGTCGACCGCCGAACACCGCCCGGACAAGGAGAGGCAACGACTTCGGTAGAAGTCGTGACAATCATTCTCTCTATTATTCTGTCATTTCACATTCATAAAATAAAGTGCTGATCCTAACTGACCTAAGAACGGTATTTTTTACTAGGATTAAGTGTGAAACTGAGTTTAAGTGTATTTGGCTAAGGTGTATGTAAATTGCTGACTTCAACTGTATACCTGGCCTGCTCACCAAGAATAGGTGTGGCCAAATGTATTTAAAACCTGTTGGGGATGGGGGCGCTGTTTAGACTATTTATGCTAATTTGGCTAATTTTTTAAACGGCTTCCCACAAAATCCTTGATCGTACAATATGCATATTATTATTATTATTGGATAGAAAACAGTCTATAGTTTCTATAGGAGTTGAAATTTTGTCTCTAAGTGGAACAGAGCCCATTCTACAGCAATTTCCCTGACATGGAGTCAGATTTGAGAAATGTTGGCCACTCTTCTGAAGTCAGTTAAAAGGGCACTGTCGTTGCTATGACTATACGGACACTTCTTACGTCTTCCCCTGGATGCCTTTACGTGATGACGATTCCAACGGGGTCGATTGCGCGTTCACAGGCCCTACAAATGAAAAAACCCTGAAGCTAGTCATTCTTTGGGAGCTGCGTCATGAGCCTAGAGGACACCGGCGCGCACCTGTTCCAAGCGTTAGTTTAGCCTGTTATATTTCTCCGGTCATCTTTTCACTCGTTATAGGAGTTAAAAACATCATAAGGTAGTTAATTTAAAGCGTTTTATAGCAATTTATATCCGTTTAGTGCGATTTTGGGACATTTATTTTTGCAACGATGTGAAAAGTTGGGCACGCTTTTCAGTTCATCCCGAACGCAGTTGACATTTCCACATGGCAAGAGGACAGCTTTCCACCAAAAGACGATTTCTCCCAAGAAAGGATCCTTTGCCCAAGATACTGATGGAAGAACAGCTCAAGGTAGGACATTTTTATTATGATAAATCGTGTTTCTGTCGAAACATTTTAGTGGCTTAGGACGCCATGTTTTTTGACGTAGCTTCGCTTGGCGCAAACTGTATTGAAAAGTAAGGATAAATTAAAAAATGTAATAACGCAATTGTATTAAGAATTAAATTGTCTATCAATCCCTGTCCACCCTATATTTTTTAGTCACGTTTATGAGTATTTATGTATAAGAGTAGATCACTGTCTAAGTGGCGCAAGGACTTTTTCTTTACCAGCTTGTCTACATTTCACATTGTCTAACCATGATTTTGGTGGCTAAATATAAACATTTTCGATCAAACTGTATATGCATGTTGTAATGTGATGTTACAGGAGTGTCATCGGAAGAATTCTGAGAAGGTTAGTGAAAAAATTAATATCTTTTGGCGATGTTGACTTTTATCGCTCACTTTGGCTAGAATCAATGCTGGGCTGCTAATTGCTATGTGCTAAGCTAATATAACGATTTATTGTGTTTTCCCTGTAAGACACTTAGAAAATCTGAAATATTGTCTGTATTCACAGGATCTGTGTCTTTCGATTCGTGTATGCTGTGTATTTTTACGAAATGTTTGATGATTAGTAGTTAGGTAAACACGTTGCTCATTGTAATTATTCTAGTCCATTTGTGATGGTGGGTGCAATTGTAAATTATGCCATCTACCTGAAATATGCACTTTTTTCTAACAAAACCTATCCCATACCATAAATATGTTATCAGACTGTCATCTAATGAGTTTTTTTGTTGGTTAGGGGCTATAAATATCTTAGTTTAGCCGAATTGGTGATGGCTACTGGTGTTGGTGGACAAATAAAAGATGGTGGATTATGCTAATGTGTTTTTAGGTAATAGATGTACATCTTTACATATTGTGTCTTCCCTGTAAAACATTTTAAAAATCGGAAATGTTGACTGGATTCACAAGATCTGTGTCTTTCATTAGCTGTATTGGACTTTAATGTGTGAAAGTTAAATATTTTAAAAAAATATTTTTTTTGAATTTCGCGGCACTGGTTTTTCAGTGGGGGGGGGGGGGGGTGTGCCGCTAGCGCCACGCTGATCCTAGACAGGTTAAGTGGCCATTTGGGGATGGTCTAGTTAGTTCACTTTTGGATAACTCAATGGGAGGCTGTGTCTGAAGCCTCGTAAACACCGTCAGTGCTTTATTGGTTAAGAGGTTTTGCCTGATGAGAGACTTTCTTTTGAATGCCGACATTTTGTAGTCTGAACTTTAAATATCCCCATCTTTGAAACACCAGCACTGTGTAAATGTATCCAACACTCATTTGCACCTCTACCTGCCTGCATCCTGCCGAATGTTTGTCCTTACGACTGCTAGAAGGACCCTATTTTACGCTGGTACAGCAAAGCGGAGATAGGCTACAGATTTCGCACCGACCTGTCACTTCAATAGCACTTGATGATCTCGGAGTCTTTGTTTATTGTGATATAGCGTGATACAAGCAGATTGAGGGTCCAAGTGGCTATGCCTGTGAGTGGTCAGTAGTGAGTGTGTATTTTTATACATGGTGTATGCATGTGCCTGTATTAGTGTGTTTGTGTGAAATTGTGTTTCCTGCAAGCAATACTGTATAAATGTGTTTGATTTCACTCAAGGTCAGGGCTCCCATTTAAAAGCATGGTATGGCAGGTACTTTACAAAGCTTTGCCTATGTTGGGGGGTTTGTATACATGTCTCTCTCTGATTGAATCAGAGCTGACATTCTGTCTGAGGGTGGGGAACCATAGACATTGTCCCCTGAAGGCAGGAATCTCACTGCATTGGGAAGCTGCTGGCATCTCAATAGGCATATCTGACTAAATTACAGCATGAGAATGTGGAAATTTGTCTCTAATTGCCACACACGCTGTCTAAACTTAAGCTAATTAGGGAAAACATGGTCGCTGGCAGTGGAAACACCCAGAGTGCTTTGTCGCTACCAAGCCGTAGCTCAATGGAATAAGGTCCACACTGTCATTATAGCGTAAATCAGGGCTGTGCATGGGTGATAAGCCTTGATCCTTATAACTTCCTTGTTCCTCTTTGGAATTACATAGTCTCCTTATACAGGTAAAACCTCATTTCCTCAGTATTAATGTGATGGTGCAGCATTTCAGGTTCACTTAATGTAGTCAATGAAGTTGATTCAACAGGCCATGCACCAAGACTAAAGTAGCACACATGAATCGTTACAGTTACTGTAGTTGTTATATTGACTCACTTTGGCTATTAAGGTTAATCAGGTCAAATCGTTCTGATGGCAAACATGAGACACAGGTACATTAGTGAGACAAAATATATGACAGATCATCAAATGACTTATACATAGTATGTGGGGATGAATGTAAGCCAGGTGGCTTGACATACTCTCATTGTTTGTTGTATTGATTGGCCTATATACTGTGTTACTCACTGATTGTATGACATGTCATCAGATAACTAGTTTATGAAATGGTGCACTCTCTGAGGCACGCTGACGGTGCATGTATGAAGCCATTATCTCATTGCATCATCCTGAGAAGCATCCCAGAGGTGTGTATATGGCCACTATCACTAACTATCTTCTCCTTAGAGCAGCACTAAGTGCCCTGACCCCATGGCTGATCTCCCAACCCCCACATAACTTACTGCTGTTTACTCGCTGCAAAGACACTGTTGCTGTTTCCATACAGTTTTTTCCAGATACGTGTGTGTCAGGCATGCAAGTTATTTTGTATGCTGGTAGGAAATGACCTTTAGAGACCTTAGTGATCTGCTGCATCATTAGTGTGAGGATCGCACCGAGCACTGTCATGGAAACATTATTTTAGGCTAATGGAACCAGGAAGAGATACAACCTCACATTTGTGTGGTTGGAAAAACCATTTGAATGTTGACACCAATGCTCTTGTATATTGTGTACACTATGTATTTGCATTGCATTGGGATATTACATTTTTCATATCACATGGTATTTCTACAAGTTTCTTTTAACTGGATGTCACATTCATGTATGGTCCATGTGTAGTCAGCATGTTTCCTGCACTAGTAGCAGCTTGGTGTATGCTTCCCTCTCCTGGTTAGTTTTGTCTATAGACAGAAATAGTTATATATCCTATATAGGCAATTATTAATCACAACCCTAGTGCTATCAACTAACAAACATTTTCATATAGCTATAACTTCCTTATTCGCTGGTGGAAAGGATTTCTTCTTGAATTAAAATTAACGTCAATCACAGTGTTATGTTTGATAAAAGCCATTAGATTGGGTTCATGGTAAAAGGACATTGTTTTTTCTCTGTCCTTAGTTTGTGTTTATCTGTGTGACTGTAACAGGCCATCTCTTTGATAGCAAGGTGTCCATTCACACAGCTAAGGCCCTTTGGTACAGGGCAGGAGACCTGTTGGCACCAAAATAACCTGTGGGCATGTGTGGCCCCATACACCAGAACAGGAAGAGTTTAAACAACAGCATTTAGATAAATGGATCTTGCACCGATAATAGACAATTAGGCTAAAAGGGTGTCTGGGAATGTTGGTTTCCAAATGCTTTTCATATCACCTTTTATGTTTGCTTTAGATCTCTCTGGTACAAATAAGAGTCTACTTAGCCGCACCACCAATAGTACACACACACACACACACACACACACACGATATTAGCAGTAGTAATTAGCATATTATGAATGTGCGCTTTCGCAGGGACTGTACTCATGATGAACGTTAGGATGCATTGTGAGACCCTTTTTCTCGCAATGCTATTTTAGGAGACACAAATGCCTTCCGGTAAATATCACATGAATATGGATAGTGTGCTCTGCTGTTCATAGTGGGTTTAGACAGACTACTTGCAGATACAGGTAACTGCCAAAATAAAGGAAACACTTGTGTAAATGAGGTATACAAAGAATATTGAAAACAGGTGCTTCCACACAGGTGTGGTTCCTGAGTTAAAGGGATACTTCGGGATTTTGGCAATGATGCCCTTTATCTATTGACCCAGAGTTTGATGAACTTGTGGATAACATTTTTATGTCTTTCCGTGCAGTTTAAAGGAAGTTGCTAACTAGCGCTTGTGCAATTCCAGTCATTGTCCTATCGCTAGTTAGCATTTGCTTGTGAAACTACCTCTAACTTCCTTCATACTGGAGACAGAGACATAAAAATGGTGTCTACGAGTTTCTGTCTCATTGCGAAAATCCCCAAGCATCCCTTAAAGCAAATAACATCCCGTCATGCTTAGGGTTATGTATAAAAATGCCCAGTTGCGCATTATTTTGGCTACCAAGGCTAGAAGAAGAGATCTTAATGACTTTGAAAGAGGGGTTTCAAAGGCGCATACAGGGTTTAAAGGGTGTGTTCAATAGACACTCAACCAGAGCTAATGGGATTTTTTAAAACTACTATAATGATGCAAATACATATTTTGAAACTGTATGAAATGCCTGCCATACGTGGCATTTTCACTGTTTATACACATGGTAGATGTTTATAGACCTATATATATATATATATATATATATATATATATACTACAGGCACTGCAGCATCAATTTGAGTGCCAATGAATCAGTAACTACAGCCATTGAAAACCCATGGCCCTTTTTATCCAAAGAGGTCAGAACACCAATAGAGGAGAGCGTTTTATAAAGAGGAAATAATATTGTAGGTAAAGGCACGCTTCCTGAGGACATCTTAAATTGCCGATGAATTAGGATTTTGCATCTATTAAATCTTATCTTCCACTGTGGAGGATATTGCTTCTCCTCTTAACGGCTCGTAAAAATAGATCACAAGTATTTCGCTGCTAGAATTGATTAATGACACAAATAGGCATTCATTATAGATTATATGAATATGTATTTGTTTAAAAAATAGTATTTATTTGCTGTTAAGTTAAATTATAGACCAATTATTCAAATAGGCACATTGAGGGGCCAGTTGCGAGATTACCAAATGTGGGGAAATGGGGAGAAATTAACAAGTGTAAATTAGTCTAAATGAATGATCATTGAACTGCTTTGGTAAATAGGTAACTCAGTGTGATAATGTCTATGCCTATGTAACCGATGTGAAATGGCTAGCTAGATAGCGGTGGTGCGCTCTAGCAGCCTTTCAGTCGGTGACGTCACTTGCTCTGAGAGTTGAAGTAGTGGTTCCCCTTGCTCTGCAAGGGCTGCGGCTTTTGTGGAGCGATGGGTAACGACGCTTCGTGGGTGACTGTTGTTGATGTGTGCAGAGGGTCCCTGGTTCACGCCCGGGTCGGGGCGAGGACGCCATAAAGTTATACTGTTACACCTATATAAATTTGATTAATTGCTATAATTCTACCATATTTGCATCGGCAGATACATCATCATAAATGTGTTGACAGAGAAATGTAATTATCTACCAATTTTCACAAACTGTTGTGAGGTTTCTGACATTCAGGTAGCTAGGCAGTTATGCAGTTATACTTTTTCATTACAGTTTTTCTCAATTGTGTACAAGCATTTTTTTTTTTGGAACAATGTATATTTTCAAAACAGTGTTTTCACAAGACACAGCCTTTTGCAAAACAGTAAATACATTTTCAAAATGTAATTGCCTTCTCAAAACCTATATACATTCATCAAAACTAAATGATACATGTTTAGTATGACACTTGTTGTGTCTATGATCTGTAGGCTATACTGATTTAATGGTATTTTTATTTTATTTTGTATAATTGTCTGTTTGTTTGACGTCTTTACGCATCTGTTTTATTTGGGGATCTGTAAGTTATGCTCTTTATTCCCCTGTGTCTATTGTTTTTAGCCTTGTTTTCTTGAATTATTATAAATTTATGTATTTTTCTTACTCTGTAAAAGCCACAAGTTAACAAACATTAGAAAAATGCAAATACACTAATCAAAATAACATGATTGTCTGCAAAAAGATGAACACAAACAAACATATTTCTAGAGTCTAAGCTGACAACAGAAGTCTTTGAAAAATCCCCAATAGAGCAATTGCAGTCAGTCCATCATGATCTGAAATTCAACAATCAAAAGGTGCAGAATTATGAGCAATTACTGTCCTTTTATGCGTATTTCACCGAACAATTTCATACACATATTATTACTGATCAAAAAGAAAATGGAAAATAAGCACATTGTGCACAAAATTCATTCACTAGAATAATCACAATCCAATTCGATATATATATATATTATTAAATACAGTTGAAGTCGGAAGTTAAAACACATTTTTCAACCACTCCACAACATTCTTGTTAACAAACTATAATTTTGGCAAGCCGTTAGGACATCTACTTTGTGCATGACACAAGTCATTGTTTGCAGACAGATTATTTCACTTATAATTCACTGTATCACAATTCCAGTGGGTAAGAAGTTTACATATTGACTGTGCCTTTAAACAGCTTGGAAAATTCCAGAAAATTATGTCATGGCTTTCGAAGCTTCTGACATAATTTGAGTCAATTGGAGCTGTACCTGTGGATGTACAGTATATCAAGGCCTACCTTCAAACACAGTGCCTCTTTGCTTGACATCATGGGAAAATCAAAAGAAATCTGACAATTGTAGACCTCCACAAGTCTCTGGTTCATCCTTGGGAGCAATTTCCAAACACCTGAAGGTACCCCATTCATCTGTACAAACAATAGTACACAAGTATTAACACCATGGGACCACGCAGCCATCATACCGCTCAGGAAGGAGACGTGTTCTGTCTCTTAGAGGTGAACGTACTTTGGTGCGAAAAGTGCAAATCAATCCCAGAACAACAGCAAAGGACATTGGGGAGATGCTGGAGGAAACAAGTACAAAGTATCTATATCCACAGTTAAACGAGTCCTATATCAACATAACCTGAAAGGCCGCTCAGTAAGGAAGAAGCCACGGCTCCAAAACTGCCATAAAAAAAGCCAGACGACGGTTTGCAACTGCACATGGGGACACAGATCGTACTTTTTGGAGAAATGTCCTCTGCTCTGATGAAACAAAAATAGAACTGTTTGGCCATAATGACAAAGTCAAGATATTGGAGTGGCCATCACAAAGCCCTGACCTCAATCCCATAGAAAATGTGTGGCGCAGAACTGAAAAAGTGTGTGCGAGCAAGGAGGCCTACAAACCTGATTCCTTTACACCAGCTCTGTCAGGAGGAATGGGCCAAAATGCACCCAACTTATTGTGGGAAGCTTGTGGAAGGCTACCCAAAACGTTTGACCCAAGTTAAACAATTTAAAGGCAATGCTACCAAATACTAATTGAGTGTATGTAAACATCTGACCCACTGGGAATGTGATGAAAGAAATAAAAGCTGAAATCAGAATAAATTATTCTCTCTACTATTTTTCTGACATTTCACATTCTTAAAATAAAGTGGTGATCCTAACTGACCTAACAGGAAATTTTAAATGTCAGGAATTATGAAAAACTAAGTTTAAATGTATTTGGCTAAGGTGTATGTAAACTTCCGACTTCAACTGTGCATACGCTGTTCTGCTCATAGGTTTGTAGACTTTCCATTGGCAAGCAGACATGAATACAGTGGAGGAACACAACTGAGTTTTTTGGCCTCAATCTACACCAAAGCAAAGATTTAGGAGTACATAGAGTAACTCAACATTATTCTCTGCATCTCTGCATGTCTGCAATGATGTAAAAAGTACAAAAAATCTTCCTGAGTGTATATTTTACCTGATTTACCACTGATAAAACTATTTACAATTTTGTGCAGTTGTATTTACTGATTGACGGAAACAGTGAACACATTGCAACCTTTTCTCTTCTGATAAAAACATTGTGTTGATATTCTGTGAACAAAACACTTTACAGTGAATTTTGAATTCATTGATGACAATTATATTTAAAGTTTTGCAAAAGCGAGTCTAAAATACAGTATGCAGGCAAGAAAATGATAAGAGAAACTGCAAATGTGGAAGTATTTGATGATTGTTGTTTTGCTATAGGTACGTTTAACCACTTCCAAAAAATGCTTGTACGTGATTGAGAAAAACTGTATTAAATGGTTGGTTTGGTTGACTGTATGTTAGAGTTCTGCAGGCCTGCAGTGTGTGCTGTACAGATATGTCACAATTTTTCAAGTAATAATACATATTTTTACTTAATGCACACAAGCCCATTTTGGGAGTGACTGTCTTATAATAGGGTGAAATGGAAACAGCATGTACTTTCCATTCACCTGCATGGACTCTGCATCACTCTGTCTTATGATGTCCTAACATAGACTAGCTAGCTTCCTGTCCTCAGAATAGTTTGCAAGTCAATATTATTCAAATATCTATGTATATGGCTTTAAATAAGCCAATTTGGTCTTGGAGCGCATGCATCTTGGAAGACATGTTTATTTTGGTGAAACTCAATTTTTCAAGTCTCCTTGAGTGTCAGTGTATATCCTTGAGAAAGAGGCCAGGGGCAAATATACTTCTATTTCTAAACTAGTGTGGTGAATACAGCTTACAGTGGAGTAGATGCAGGATGCCTTCAGTACATTCCAGATCCACTAGGGGGTTTACTGGTACCCTGTTGGATATCTCATTCCTCTCATCAGACTGGCCTTAGGATTGTCAGGCACTAACTAGGGAGGTGCTGTCTGGTGGTTTCTGTATGTTCCTGAAAAAGAAAACGCTTGTATATGACTGTTCGTGGCACAACATATTTGCATAGGAAAATCCACGCCACTCAGTGTTGTGTATGTGCCGCAAAAATAGGCATCTCCCAGTCCTAAGGTAAATCACTGTATTTCAGAGAGCCTGGCATTTAGCTTTGTGTTTTCTCCCAAACTCCTATTTAAATTATTACCTCTCATCACTTCTTAACAGGGTGCTACACTGGGCAATAAGGGCTGGCTGTTGTAGCCTCTCTTTGTGTCTTTGGAGCGGTCTTGTTCTTCTCCACTAGATGTGAGTTGGAGGGCTCGAGCTGATGCAAAGTGACGTGTCTCCCCATCACAGGAGTAGAGCTGTGGATGGGCCTCACTCGCTTCCCCCTACTGGGCTGTTTTTGTTCGCCGGAGCTCATGCAAATAATTTTCCAGGATGTAGTGGAGGGCTGTCACAAGGACTTGGCTCAAGGGGTGTGGGAAAATAGCAGAAGCGCCTTCCATGCTCAAACCCAGCCTTAATGATGAGCATGAAATACAAACTTTTTTTAAAAAAAGTGATACATTAAGCTCCCTACTCTCCTCCCTTCCACTCTCTTTTATTCTCCTCTCTCTCTCTCCGTATCACTGTCTTCTGTCTCATTTGAAAGTTGGTTGAATAATCCAGATGACAAGGAGCCTGTAGGTCATAGCTTTTCTGTTTAGAAATATTCTCAATTCTCTGAGGAAGAGCGTAAATCAAATCAAATTCTATTTGTCACATGCATCGAATACAACAGGTGTAGACCTTTCAGTGAAATGCTCACTTGCAAGCCCTTAACCAACAACGCAGTTAAGAAAAATAAGTGTTTTAAGAAAGTATTTACTAAAATAAACTGAAGTTTAAAAAAAAAAGAACATTTACAAATAAAGAAACTGCCTGCTACTCAGCCATAAAAGCTCTCTCATAAAACACTCTGAAGTTTCTAAAACTGTTTGAATGATGTCTGAGTATAACATAACTCATATGGCAGGCAAAAATCCAACCAGGAAGTGGGAAATCTGAGGTTTGTAGTTTTTCAACTCTTTGCCTATCAAATACACAGTGTCTATGGGGTCATATTGCACTCCCTAAGGCTTCCACTAGATGTCAACAGTCTTTAGAACCTTGTTTGAGGCTTCTACTGTTAAGTGGGGGCGAATGAGGGGATTGAGTCAGGTCTGCCAGAGAGCCACGAGCTGCCCACACTCGTTCATGTGAGTTAGCTTGCTTTCCATTGCATTTCTGAAGACAAAGGAATTCTCCGGTTGGAACATTATTGAAGATTTATGTTAAAAATATCCTAAAAATGTATTCTATACATCGTTTGACATGTTTCTACGGACTGTAATGTAACTTTTAGACTTTTTGGATATAAATGATGGACGTTATCGAACAAAACAAACATTTATTGTGGAACTGGGAGTGCATTCTGATGAAGATCATCAAAGGTAAGTGAATATTTATAATGCTATTTCTGACTTCTGTTGACTACACAACATGGCGATTATCTGTTTGGGTTGTGTTGGTCTCTGAGCGCTGTACTCAGATTATTGCATGGTGTGCTTTTTCCGTAAAGTTTTTTAAAAAATCTGACACATCGGTTGCATTAAGGAGAAGTGGATCTAAAATTCCATGCATTACAGTTGTATCTTTTAGCAATGTTTATTATGAGTATTTCTGTAAATTGATGTGGCTCTCTGCAAAATCACCGGATGTTTTGGAACTACTGAACATAACGCGCCAATGTAAACTGAGATTTTTGGATACAAATATGAACTTTACCAAACAAAACATACATGTATTGTGTAACATGAAGTCCTATGAGTGTTATCTGATGAAGATCATCAAAGGTTAGTGATTTAATTGTATCTCTATTTCTGCTTTTTGTGACTCCTCTCTTTGGCTGGAAAAATGGCTGTTTTTCTGTGACTTGGCTCTGACCTAACATAATCGTTTGGTGTGCTTTCGTCGTAAAGCCTTTTTGAAATCGGACACTGTGGCTGGATTTACAACAAGTTTAACTTTAAAATGGTGTAAAATTCTTGTTTGAGGAATTTTAATTATGGGTTTTCTGTTTTGAATTTGGCGCCCTGCAGTTTCACTGGCTGTTGACGTACCCTAGTGAGGTTAAGAGACGGTGGCAGAAACATTATGTACAAAATAAGTTACAAATAATATGAAAAAATACACACAATAGCACTGTAAAACGGCAGCCATCTCCTCCGGCGCCATTAGCATATCAGTAGCATATCAGAGTATGCTACTGAGCTCATTCTTTGTTACAAATGTAGCAGAAACAGCTACAGAGACAACAACATCTTTGTGGCTTCCAAGTCTTCAGAGTCGGAGCCAGTGTTCCAACTTCTATACGGGAATTCAACGTCTATTCCACATTGGTTCAAAGTAATTTCATTGAAATGACGTGGAAACAATGTTGATTCAACCAGTGTGTGCCCAGTGGGTCACTACCTGGCTGATCTGAGGCCAGTCCAAGCTCAGGTGAACAAGCCATGTGTTGGATCATTACAACCAGAATTAGAGATTAAGTGATCTCATTGGGAAGTATAGGTACAAATCAAAATCCCCCAAAAATAGACCTCCCAGGTGTTGTGAAAGCTAACATCTGTTAGGAACCTTGCAGTACCAAATGCCCCAGCCCAAGTTTGAGCAGACTCTGCCATCATCATCCTCCGAGGAGCAGCCATTTTGGATGGCTCTTTCGACACAGATGTTGCATATTTAAAAAGTAGGGCTGTTTTGGAGAGATACAGCAGAGAGTGGCTCTCTGAGGGGTTCACCCGTGCCGTCATCCGAGAAGCCAATCCAAGAGAGGGGCCTGACTAACCGACCAAAAACAAAGTGACATTCATGATGAAGTCATCCCACTTACTCTTTGACCCTGAGAGGGTGCGGATATGAACAAAGGATTTCACACATGAGAGGCTCTTGTTTACTTCAGACTTTTTTCATCACAGTTTCATTGTTATTATAGCCCAATCATTTTAATGTTATTATTATTCATAGGGTTATTCCTTGACCTATTCTGTGGCCACATCTGGTTATGTATCCTCTTATAGCACGTGTCAAACTCATTCCACGGAGGGGCAATTGTCTGCGGGTTTTCATCCACCCTTGTACTTGATTGATGAATTAAGGTCACTAATTAGCAAGGAACTACCCTCACCTGGTTGTCTTAAGTCTTCATTGAAAAGAAAAACCAAAAACCCGACACTTGGCCCTCTGTGGAATGAATTCGACACCTCTGGCTTATAGGATGCATATAATAAAGCAGTGTTAGCCATCTCCAGTCCTCGAGTACCTCCAACAGTCACACTTGTATTGTAGCCCCGTACAAGCACACCTGATTCAACTTGTCAACTAATCATCAAGCCCTCAATGAGTTGAATCAGGTGAGTTTGTCCGGGGCAACAACAAAAAGGCGTGCTGTTGGGGGCACTTGAGGACTGGAGTTGGGAAACACTGGAATAGAGCATAAGGAATTACATTAGATGCATCATTTGATAATAAAGGTTTGCAGTGCTTTGACCCCAGCTGACCCTGTGTCCATCCACATGGTTAGTACTGTCTCCACAGCTGAGTACCCTGAACTATAAAAATATACCAAGCATCCACAAGATGGAGATATTGACCAAACTAAAGTTGTCTTCTACCTGGCTGCACATGACACAAAAATTAGTGTGGTAGAGATGGGGAAAAAACTGTTTGAAATAACATAAAAAATATACGTTTTCTGTATGGCTGTGCATTTGTGAATTGATGTGTGTACGTGTGTGTAAGTATGTAGCTACAATATATGTGTGCTTAAGGAGCAGCTATGTACGATATGACCATGCGTATGTGTAGGCATGTGTGTTTATTCGTGTTTGTATACCGCTCTCCATCACTCCAGGGTGTAGAGAAGGCAGCGTTCCTGTTAGAGTGCCTGGGAGTGGTCCCTGAGCTGATTGGCTAGTGTCCCAGGGGCTGTGTGGGGAGGAGAGGTCAAAGGGGGTCGGCTGTGCTGCGCCCAGCTGCCCGCAGTGCAGGGGGGGGTTCAGGTGTGTGTCGACCTCCTGCTCCAGCGGGCTTTAAGTAAAGAGGCTGGGACCCGCTGCTCTTATCCAGGGCTATGGCTGCTGCTCTGCTGTAGCAAGACCTGGCCCTGACCATAAAGCATCTCCCTCCCCCACATCCAACTTCAGTGCCTATGGGTGGGGGGGGGGGGGGGGGGGGGGGGGGGGGGGGGGGGTTCAGCCTCTACAGTTACAGTATCAACATCATCACCGAATCACACAAACACCTCTGTAATAAAAGTGTAATAAAATCATTCCCCAGGAAATAGAAAGCTTCCTATAAATTATTGGAAAAAATGATAGGATTATTGTAATAATATCTGTAATTATATTGATTGCATGTAGCCAGTTTAGTATTTATTAGTATCCCTATTACCTGAGCTACTCTTCCTGGGGTCCAAACAGGATGGCAACAATTACATCACAACAAAACACAACAGCCTACATCATAAATAAAACAGTGCATCATAGAAGACATTATTATATTATGACTCTATTATGACAAGTTAGCAACGGAGAAAATAACTATTATAATAATGTTAATTCCCAAATCTTCAGCATTAAACAACTGCAGCCTCTATCCTTATTTCATTATAGATGTTAGAAACAATCATTGATCAAACAATGTTGTGTAACATTCACAATACTATGCTTGCAGACAGCCAGACAAAAGCCCACATATTAAGCCACTAAGCTATAAACATATTTTTGTTTGCAGCAGAGCAGAGAAGTATTTACACCGTAATGACACAGATTTTGTTCTGTAGTCTAGAGAAATACATAAGGCAATTGCATGAAAAGGTGAAACACTTCTACATTACATTAACATTGAAAGACATGCTGAACACCAACACATTTCCTCTAGTCAATGCTGCACTAAGAGCAGTTCACTCAAGTACAGTAAATAATGACGAGCGTAAAGAGGATAAAGACCCATCAAATTCATCCCTTGCTGCTCAGCTCCGAAACATCATTATAGAAACAACCCAGTCCATCCAAGAACATATCCATAGAATGCAATTTGCAGTGAACAAACAAGGTCATCCTAATGACGCAACTGTTTTTCCTCTTGTTTCTTACATGGGTGCTGTCTTTTTTTTTTCCTTCCGCTCTATCTCTGTCTTAGGTTGTTTCAGAACATGAGTCAGTCAAGGGCACCAGGTTCCTCTAGACCAGTGGTATTCAAAGTTGGGGTCACAGGGCAGTGGGGTTGGCAAACAACAACAAAAAAAGAGTACAGATTATTGTATTGGAAAATAATATAGAAACATTTTTGAGAAAGATAATTTAAAAAATGAAATTGTATTGAGTAAAATTATTTATTGGTTTCTTTTCGTTTTGATAACATATCTAAATGTAATTCATTTAAGGTTGTCATAAGATTTGGGGTGAGAAATTCATGCAAAAAAAAATGGTCCATAGAAATTCTGGCCAAAAAAATGGGGTCCCCACTGAAATACTACTGAATACCACCGCTCTAGACTAACAGCTGTTCTTACAACTCGCATGGACTGCACCGGGCAGATCTCCTGATATATTAGGATTACGGCGCCTCACAATCACCAGCCATACAACTATCAGTGTGCGCAGTCGCCCTTAATGATGTATGATTTCCAAATTGTATTACTGCAGATAGTGGCACCTGGTCCTCGAATGGCATTGTTTGGCTACCTTTTGTGCCCATGCAGTGTGACACATTGCCCTCAAGCATTGACCATCTGACCAGGTACAGAGCTTTAAACGCCATGCTAATAATAGGAGAACATGGCGAGGTAGGGGCTTTTAGCAATTATGCCCCACTGTGGGACGTGACGGGTGAAAGAGGCCAATGATAGGGGTAAGGAGAGCATGTGGTAGTGAGGAGAAAATCACATCTCTGGGATTCAGATCATCAGGTGAGCTGCTGCGCCATAACCCAAGCAACTACTCCTGTTCCGATTCTAGTTGAGGAATGGCAGAACCATTAGCAATGGGGGTCACCTTCAGAGGTTGCGGTACCAAGGACAGTCCAAGTGCCTGAACTGAGGATACAGCAGTGCCTGAACAGGGCACAGGGTTAGTGTTCTGGACAAGCTCAATCCAGGCAGAAAAACGTCCTCGGCTGTTTCCTCTGTCTGATTCCAAGGTCTTGGTGAGAGCGTCTCCCTGGGTTACAGAGACCTGCCCTTGAACTCCACTCCCGGGGAATAAACTCATTCTCTCTTGAAAAGTAGAGAAAATAAACTATTATCCAACAGAGTGAATCTCTTATGAAAGACATTCTGACATAATAACACTGAGAGGAGAATGAGGTTTAAGCAGGCTTTCAGACCAACGTTTGTTTCCACAGTGACTTTCATATTTGTATGTTTGTGTGTGTCTGTGTGTGTGCTCCAAACACAGTATAACAATACATGTTCACCTCACTGTGAGCAAAGGCACTGTACAATTTACATTATGCACACATGTACGGAGCACAGCAACAAATATAAACCAGCCCCTAAAAATAACACGACTTGAGAATTAATTAAATTGAGAGTCTGCAGCAACAAACAGATGTGTCCTATTTAGGCTAATATCAACTTTAGCTAACTAGTGGAGTGAACTTGTGATTGATGGCATCTGTCACAGATAGCAGCTCCAACATGCCTTAATCCTTCTCTCCAGGCGTACACAGCACTGAGATGCACAATGCCTGATCTTTTATTCCTTAATTCAAATCCCATCGATTGAATGGTGTGATCAGAGGCGTTGCCCTCTCTGGAAGAGCTTAATCTCTTGCTGACACATGGAAGGACTTTGATGATGCAGCCAGCATATCCTTTTGGGCTTTCAAACAACTTTGTGTGCGCCTGCCTGCCGTACCTCAGTTAGCTGTGTGGAGAACAATCTTTCAGTACAAAGCACCGTCAAGGCTTCAGCAAGCACAACCCTCAACCCACCCGCATGCCACTAATTCACCAGCCTCTTTCTCCCTGGCCGCCAGCAATGCACTGTGGGATTGAAGAACGAAATCCCAGATGCAATTAATGGTGCTTTCAGAGGCCATGATTCAAGCAATGTGCTGGAATCCTCCGATGTGGCTAGTGTTCTGGTTGCATGTAAACTGTAGCCTCGTCAGACTTCTAGAGAACAACCATAACCTCTGAAGATTAACCTTCAAGAGCGTACTTTGGTCCTGTGGCATACACTTTGTGTCCTTTTGTGATGGACAATACTATGTTATCTAAAGAATATCCTGGTCCAAATAGTAATGCAATTGGTAGGGTATTGCTTGTTTTAAGCCTATACTTTTCTGATCAACAAGTAATAAATCAAATTCTGTAATCCAGTTCTGGACTTATCACCCCTATGATTTAATTTACTTAATGAGTCCATAAGATATGTGTGTAGTAGGTGTTAGATGATGGGTGATATAATTGTCCCACTCTCTCGCTTACATAATCCACCTAGTGGATTAAGATAACAACATAGTCATAGCGGCTTTACGCCAGTGTTTAACCTTGTAGTTTAGTGATTTACTGTATTCATTCCTACAATATCAACACTTATATTTTTGTCATAAATAGATGGTAGCACAAATATGTTTTATCCTAAAAACAAATCTCAATGATACGGTATGTTTTTTTCAATAAATAAATCCCAGGCTTGAGAATATCTCTCCATTAAATTGACTTGAAGAACACCCACACAGAAAAGGATGTCAGTGTAAAGAAATGAGCCTATGTAGTCACAGCAGGGGAAAGAATGTCATCTGTGTATCAAATGTGATCATCTTCAGGGCCTCGTGGTTGTGTCTGCCGTCTGTAACGTCCTCTGACAGCCACACAGACCATCCCTCACTCTGGGTCCACTCTACCTGGGAAATGACCATTCCCATCAGACTATAGGTTTGTCATCCACTGCACATGTCAACATAAGGCTTCATTATGTGCTCTGATGGGCTGTGGGTACACACAAGGCACACACACCCACACACAAATAACAATCGCAGCTGAAGACAATATCCATAGGGATGGACTTAATGTATAATGTCAATAGAAGCCGTGCTGGCCTTGTGTTCAGATGCAGAAGCGATAATAGAAATGCTGAAGGTAAGTGTTAGCCACACTGAATACAGTGTTTTTCTCTAATACAGTAGGTTACATTTTAGACACAGCACTGTTTGGAGGCAAGGGTTGTTAAGGTCTAATGATTTCACCCGACATGAACAACATGCTAAGAGTACAAACAAGGCTACAAAGTCAGAAACAACAAGAGCTTTCAACAAGCTTTCCCACCAGGGAACACTCAACATTGTGTCAATGGGTGGCAGATGTTTTCTTTTACATATCTGCAATGTTTCCTCTAATTTTGAATGAATGGATGTGATTATATTATTTTCTTTCCAGTTTCAATAAACATAATGATTAAATGTTTTCTTTGACAAAATAGCTACGCAGGGTTGGGGAGTAACGGATTACATGTAATCTGTTACATGTAAAGGATTTTTTTTAAACAGTAACTAATCTGTTACGTTACCAGATAAAATATTGTAATCAGATTAGATACTTTTGAAAAATAGATTACTTCGAGGATTACTTTTGAATTCAGAAAGGATGTTTGCAAAAAAAAAAAAAATCTGTTTTCTCAATGACATTCAAATCAGCATTTAAAAATCCACCTTTCCAGAAACAAGTCTCTCACCGTTGCCGCTTGCTATAGACCACCCTCTGCCCCCAGCTGTGCCCTGGACACCATATGTGAATTGATTGCCCCCCATCTATCTTCAGAGCTTGTGCTGATAGGTGTCCTGAACTGGGACATGCTTAACACCCCGGCCATACTACAATCTAAGCTTGATGCCCTCAATCTCACACAAATTATCAATGAACCTACCAGGTACAACCCCAAATCTGTTAACACGGGCACCCTCATTGATATCATCCTAACCAACCTGCTCTCCAAATACACCTCTGCTGTCTTCAACCAGGATCTCAGCGATCACTGCCTCAATTGCCTGCGTCCGTAACGTGCCTGCGGTCAAACGACCACCCCTCATCACTGTCAAACGCTCCCTAAAACACTTCAGCGAGCAGGCTTTTCTAATCGACCTGGCCCTGGTATCCTGGAAGGACATTGACCTCATTCCGTCAGTAGAGGATGCCTGGTTATTCTTTAAAAGCTAATGCCCCATTCCAAAAATGTTGAACCAGGAACAGATATAGCCCCTGGTTCACTCCAGAACTGACTGCCCTTGACCAGCACAAAAACATCCTGTGGCGTACTGCATTAGCATTGAATAGCCCCCGCGATATGCAACTTTTCATGGAAGTTAGGAACCAAAATACATGGGCAGTTAGGAAAGCAAAGGCTAAGTTTTTCAAACAGAAATTTGCATCCTGTAGCACAAACTCAAAAAAGTTCTGGGACACTAAAGTTCATGGAGAATAAGAGCACCTCCTCCCAGCTGCCCACTGCACTAGGAAAATGAAACACTGTCACCACCGATAAATCTGCGATAATTGAGAGTTTTAATAAGCATTTTTCAACGGCTGGCAATACTTTCCACCTGGCTACCCCTACCCCGGTCAACAGCCCTTCACCCCCCACAGCAACTTGCACAAGCCTCGCCCGCTTCTCCTTCACCCAAATTCAGATAGCTGATGTTCTGAAAGAGCTGCAAAATCTGGACCCCTACAAATCAGCCGGGCTAGACAATCTGGACCCTCGCTTTCTAAAATGATCCGCCGAAATTGTTGCAACCCCTGTTACTAGCCTGTTCAACCTCTCTTTCGTATCGTCTGAGATCCCCAAAGATTGGAAAGCTGCCGCCGTCATCCCCCTCTTCAAAGGGGGAGACACTCTAGACCCAAACTGCTACAGACCTATATCTATCCTACACTGCCTTTCTAAGGTCTTCGAAAGCCAAGTTAACAAATAGATAACCGACCATTTAAAATCCCACCGTACCTTCTCCGCTATGCAGCCTGGACGTGTGTTGGACCATTGTCCAGCTGAAAAACAAATGATATTCCCACTAAGCCCAAAACAGATGGGATGGCGTATCGCTGCAGAATGCTGTGGGAGCCATGCTGGTTAAGTGTGCCTTGAATTCTAAATAAATCACAGACAGTGTCACCAGCAAAGCACCCCCACACCACAACACCTCCTCCTTCATGCGTTACGGTGGGAAATACACATGCGGAGATCATCCATTCACCCACACCATAACACCTCCTCCACACGGCGGTTGGAACCAAAAATCTAAAATTTGGACTCCAGTCCAAAGGACACATTTCCACCTGTCTAACATCCATTGCTCGTGTTTCTTGGCCCAAGCAATTCTCTTCTTCCTATTATGTCCTTTTGTAATGGTTTCTGTGCAGTAATTTTGTTTACTACATGATTTCTTATGTGTTATTTCATAGTTTTGATGTCTTCACTATTATTCTACAATGTAGAAAGTTGTAAAAATAAAGAAAAACCCTTGAATGAGTAGGTGTTCTACAACCTTTGACCGGTAGTGTACCATTGATTCTTGAACAATATAACTTATAAATGCCTCTTGAGCTTAGTTCGACTGTCACACTAAATGAGAACCCAAAATATAAGCTTGTTTTTAAATCAAATGTAAACAAACACTGTATAGCCTCATAACATGGTTAAAACAATAATTTTGATATCAGGGATTGTCACGCCTGCTCTCCCTCCCCCTCTCTGGTGCTCGAGGGCACCAGGCGGCTCACCTTCCTTGTGGAGGAATTTTGGAAATGGTTGATGGGATTGCTGGGAGATTTGACGTCACCTTTGACCTTTTCAAACATGTTGGCTGGAGTTTTACAGTTCTCAATTGCCAGGGAAGGAGAGTTGTGACAGGTCGAGTGGGACTTCATTGGACTCACCTGGACTCCATCACTTATTGATTGCCTCCCCTATATCTGTCTATTCCACAGTTTGATCCCTGTGTCAGCATTAATGTCGTTATGCTTCCCTTGTTCAGACGCTGTCCGTGTTTTGTTTCATGTCTGTTATTTATTAAATATTCACTCCCTGTACTTGCTTCTCGTCATCACAGAATGCTGACACCACAATTGGAAGTATCAGGGAGTCTTTTGTTTTTTGTTGGTGACGTCGGGTCTGGGTGCCGCTGCCGAAGGAACCGGGTTGCCTCAGCCGGCTCGTTGTGCTCCCGGCCCTTCAGGCTTGCCCAGGTGGGACGCCGTGTGGCGCCCCTAGAGGGGGGGGGGGGGGGGGGGTACTGTCACGCCTGCTCCCGCTCCGCCTCTCTTTCGCTCGAGGGCTCACCTAGACTCCATCACTTATGATGATTGCCTCCCCTATCACTGTCTATTCCTCAGTTTGATCCCGTGTCAGCATTAATGTCGCTATGCTTCCCATGTCCAGACGCTGTCCGTGTTTTGTTTCATGTCTATTATTTATTAAATATTCACTCCCTGTACTTGCTTCTCATCTCCCATCGTCTGTTCTCACAATGGAGGGTCAGTCCTTGCATCCATAGCTCTGTCTATTAATCTGAGAGTTGTTGCATATCTCCAGTCCCATCCCTCAGCTTTTTACAAAAACAGAGGCGGGACGGACGTTTTGTTGTTGCTGTTCCGTGGATTTGCCCTTTAAACAGCTGCATATTATCAAGATATAAACAAAGAGGTAAACAAAAGGCCTAAGGCAAGTGCAGCATATGGCATTCATTTTTCACATGTACAGTTGAAGTCTGAAGTTTACATACACTTAGGTTGGAGTCATTCAACCACTCCACAACATTCTTGTTAACAAACTATAATTTTGGCAAGTCGGTTAGGACATCTACTTTGTGCATGACTTTGCATGACAAGTCATTTTTCCAACAATTGTTTCCAGACAGATTACAGACAGATTATTTCACTTATAATTCACTGTATCACAATTCCAGTGGGTCAAAAGTTACATATACTAAGTTGACTGTGCCTTTAAACAGCTTGGAAAATTCAGGAAAATTATGTCATGGCTTTAGAAGCTAATTGACATCATTTGAGTCAGTTGGAGGTGTACCTGTGGATGTATTTCAAGGCCTCCCTTCAAACTCAGTACCTCTTTGCTTGACATCATGTGAAAATTAAAATAAATCCGCCAAGACCTCAGAAAAAACATTGTAGACCTCCACAAGTCTGCTTCATCCTTGGGAGCAATTTCCAAATGCCTGAAGGTACCACGTTCATCTGTACAAACAATAGTACGCAAGTATTAACACCATGGGACCACGCAGCCGTCATACCGCTCAGGAAGGAAACGCATTATGTCTCCTAGAGATGAACGTACTTTGGTGCAAAAAGTGCAAATCAATCCCAGAACAACAGCAAAGGACCTTGTGAAGATGCTGGAGGAAACAGGTACAAAATTATCTATATCCACATAATGTCACGCCCTGGCCTTATTATTCTTTGTTTTCTTTATTATTTTAGTTAGGTCAGGGTGTGACATGGGTATGTTTATGTTTTGTTGGTTTTGGGTGTTTATTTGGTAAAGGGGTTATGGGGTGTAGTAGATGGTTTTGTGTTGAGTGTAGATGTTTAGCATTGTCTATGGTGGTTAGTTATCTAGGAGAGTCTATGGTTGCCTGAATGAGTTCCCAATTAGAGACAGCTGATTTCGGTTGTCTCTGATTGGGAGCCTTATTTAGGGTAGCCATAGGCTCTCATTGGTTGTGGGTAATTGTCTATGTAAGAACGTTTGTAGCCTGTTTGTATGTGCACAACGTTTGTAGCTTCACGGTCGTTTTGTTATTTTGTTGTTTTGTTAAAGTGTTTTTGTGTCGTGTTCATCTTCGTGTTATAATAAAAGAAGATGGCATATTTTCCAACTGCTGCATTTTGGTCCGTTAATCCGCCACACGATCGTGACAGAATTACCCACCATAGGACCAAGCGGCATGGAAGGCGGCAACAGGACCTACCCACAAAGGATTTCTGGACATGGGAGGAGATACTGGATGGTAAGGGGCCGTGGGATCAACCTGGAGAATATCGCCTCCCTCGTGAAGAGCTGGAGGCAGCGAAAGCCGAGAGGAGGCGATATGAGGAGGCAGCACGGAGACAAGGCTGGAAGCCCGTGAGTACAACCCAAAAATTTCTTGGGGGGGGCCTTAAAGGGAGTGTGGCGAAGTCAGGTAGGAAACCTGCGCCTACTCCCTGTACTTACCGTGGAGAGCGAGAGTACGGGCAAACACCGTGTTACGCAGTAGAGCGCACGGTGTCTCCTGTACGCGTGCATAGCCCGGTTCGGTACATTTCAGCTCCACGTATCGGCCGGGCTAGACTGAGCGTTGAGCCATATGTCATGAAGCCGGCCCAACGCATCTGGTCACCAGTGCGTCTCCTCGGGCCGGCGTACATGGCATCAGCCTTACGCATGGTGTCCCCGGTTCGCCTACATAGGCCGGTGCGGGTTATTCCACCTCCCCGCACTGGTCAGGCGACGGGGAGCATAGAACCAGGTAAGGTTGGGCAGGCTCGGCGTTCAAGGGAGCCAGTACGCCTGCACGGTCCGGTATTTCCGGCGCCACCTCCCCGCCCCAACCCAGTACCACCAGTGCCTCCTCCACGCACTAGCTATATGGTGCGTGTCTCCAGCCCTTTACCACCAGTGTCTAAACCACGCACCAAGCCTCCTGTGTGTCCCCAGAGTCCTGTGCGTCCTGTTGCTGCTCCCCGCACTAGCCCTGAGATGCGTGTCCCCAGCCCGGTGCCACCAGTCCCGGCACCACGCACCAGGCCTACAGTGCGCCTCAGCCGGCAGGAGTCTGCCGTCTGCACAGCGTTGACTGAACTGCTCGTCTCCCCAGCGCCATCTGAGCCATCCGTCTCCCCAGCGCCATCTGAGCCATCCGTCTCCCCAGCGCCATCTGAGCCATCCGTCTGCCATGAGCCTGCAAAGCCGCCCGTCTGCCATGAGCCTGCAAAGCCGCCCGTCTGCCATGAGCCCACTGAGCCGTCCGCCAGACAGGAGCCGCTAGAGCCGCCAGCCAGACAGGAGCCGCTAGAGCCGTCCGTCAGACAGGATCTGCCAGAGCCGCCAACCAGACAGGATCTGCCAGAGCCGCCAACCAGACAGGATCTGCCAGAGCCGCCAACCAGACAGGAGCAGCCAGATCAGTCAGCCAGCCATGAGCAGCCAGATCCGTCAGCTAGCCATGAGCAGCCAGATCCGTCAGCTAGCCATGAGCAGCCAGATCCGTCAGCTAGCCATGAGCAGCCAGATCCGTCAGCTAGCCATGAGCAGCCAGATCCGTCAGCTAGCCATGAGCAGCCAGATCCGTCAGCTAGCCATGAGCAGCCAGATCCGTCAGCTAGCCATGAGCAGCCAGATCCGTCAGCTAGCCATGAGCAGCCAGATCCGTCAGCTAGCCATGAGCAGCCAGATCCGTCAGCTAGCCATGAGCAGCCAGATCCGTCAGCTAGCCATGAGCAGCCAGATCCGTCAGCTAGCCATGAGCAGCCAGATCCGTCAGCTAGCCATGAGCAGCCAGATCCGTCAGCTAGCCATGAGCAGCCAGATCCGTCAGCTAGCCATGAGCAGCCAGATCCGTCAGCTAGCCATGAGCAGCCAGATCCGTCAGCTAGCCATGAGCAGCCAGATCCGTCAGCCAGCCATGAGCAGCCAGATCCGTCAGCCAGCCATGAGCAGCCAGATCCGTCAGCCAGCCATGAGCAGCCAGATCAGTTAGCCAGCCATGAGCAGCCAGATCCGTTAGCCAGCCATGAGCAGCCAGATCTGTCAGCCAGCCATGGGCCGTCCCTCAGTCCGGAGCTGCAGTCCCTCAGTCCGGAGCTGCAGTCCCTCAGTCCGGAGCTGCAGTCCCTCAGTCCGGAGCTGCCATTCCTCAGTCCGGAGCTGCCCCTTACCCTGGAGCTGCCCCTTACCCTGGTGCTGCCCCTTACCCTGGTGCTGCCCCTTACCCTGGTGCTGCCCCTTACCCTGGTGCTGCCCCTTATCCTGGTACTGCCCCTGACCCTGGTACTGCCCCTTACCCTGGTACTGGTCCTTAGTCCGGAGCTGTCCCTTAGTCCGGAACTCCCCCTTAATGCAATGGGGTTAATGTGGAGGGGGGTCGTTTGGAGGAAGCCTAGGAGGTGGTTAGGTACTGTGGGGACTACGACCAGAGCCGGAGCCGCCACCGTGGAGGGGAGCCCACCCAGACCCTCCCCTAGACTGTGTATGGTGCGCCCGGAGTTCGCGCCTCAAGGGGGGGGTTATGTCACGCCCTGGCCTTATTATTCTTTGTTTTCTTGATTATTTTAGTTAGGTCAGGGTGTGACATGGGTATGTTTATGTTTTGTTGGTTTTGGGTGTTTATTTGGTAAAGGGGTTATGGGGTGTAGTAGATGGTTTTGTGTTGAGTGTAGATGTTTAGCATTGTCTATGGTGGTTAGTTATCTAGGAGAGTCTATGGTTGCCTGAATGAGTTCCCAATTAGAGACAGCTGATTTCGGTTGTCTCTGATTGGGAGCCTTATTTAGGGTAGCCATAGGCTCTCATTGGTTGTGGGTAATTGTCTATGTAAGAACGTTTGTAGCCTGTTTGTATGTGCACAACGTTTGTAGCTTCACGGTCGTTTTGTTATTTTGTTGTTTTGTTAAAGTGTTTTTGTGTCGTGTTCATCTTCGTGTTATAATAAAAGAAGATGGCATATTTTCCAACTGCTGCATTTTGGTCCGTTAATCCGCCACACGATCGTGACACATAACCTGAAAGGCCGCTCAGCAAGGAAGAAGCCACTGCTCCAAAACCGCCATAAAAAAGCCAGACAACAGACAATTTGCAGCTGCACATGGGAACAAAGATCATACTTTTTGGAGAGATGTCCTCTGGTTTGATGAAACAAAAATAGAACTGTTTTGCCATAGATGGCATCATGAGGTAGGAAAATCATGTGGATATATTGAAGCAACATCTCAAGACATCAGTCACAAAGTTAAAAGTTGGTCGTAAATGGGTCTTCCAAATGGACAATGACCCCAAGCATACTATCAAAGTTGTGGCAAAATGGCTTAATGACAACAAAGTCAAGGTATTGGAGTGGCCATCACAAAGCCCTGACCTCAATCCTATAGAACATTTGTGGGCAGAACTGAAAAAGTGTGTGTGAGCAAGGAGGCTTACGAACCTGACTCAGTTACACCAGCTCTGTCAGGAGGAATGGGCCAAAATTCACCAACTTATTGTGGGAAGCTTGTGGAAGGCTACCTGAAACGTTTGACCCAAATTAAACAATTTAAAGGCAATTTTACCAAATGCTAATTGAGTGTATGTAAACATCTGACCCACTGGGAATGTGATGAAAGAAATAAAAGCTGAAATAAATCATTCTCTCTACTATTATTTTGACATTTCACATTTTTTAAATAAAGTGGTGATCCTAACTGACCTTTAAACAGGGAGTTTTTACTTGGATTAAATGTCAGTAGTTTTGAAAAACTGAGTTTAAATGTATTTAGCTAAGGTGTATGTGAACTTCCGACTTCAACTGTAAATAGCACTGTTCAGTAGTGCTCAAAGAATGCCATTCCATGAGCACAGCATTTTTTCCCCAACTCAAATCAACGAGCCCAATCAGTCCTCCATCACAACAAATCCTCAACAACAGATTAGGGCTGGTTAATATGTCCTTAGTTTTGGGGTTATGCTCAGGTAAAACAATTTGGCTAATCTATACTTCCATAATCCTATTCTTGAAGATCAAGGGGTATAACATTTATTGGAATGACTGGAATTCTGAAAGACTTTAGTTTTTAATGTAAAAATATAATTTAATCGTATTATATGTAGTAGAAAGCGATGGGTTAGAAGAAGCCTACATAACCAACCCATAAAGTAAAATTTAACATCCATATATGGCCAGCTATGTAAACTTAACATTGATTTATCCTGCAATAGATGTTGTTCAATTGGTAACATACATTTTTGTCTTCCTCTAATGACTGTTAAGGGGAAAGTAATCTAAAACTAACGGAATGTAATCAGATTACGTTTCTGAGTTTTGGTGATCCAAAAATTACATTACTGATTGTAATTTTGGACAGGTAACTGTAACAGATTACATTTAGAATGTAACCTACCCAACCCTGTAGCTACGTATCTACCTGAGGAAAATAGAAAAGTAATCAGACCAGAACAGTGTAAAGGAGTTGTTGTGTAGCTCTGCTGGTAGGCATAATTGGGAGCTGTTTTGTTTTGGCCAGCTTTTGTCTCTTTCCTTATCAAGAGGTACTTTCTGAAAGGGTGCCTTTGAATTATTACTCATGTGCCCAGTAAAAAATGTAATACATTTACCTGCAAATCAGCTATCAAAAAGAGCGACAAACATTATCCCTGCCTCTTCAAAGCTCCATTACCCCCTTAAAATGCCACAAAATTGCCAGCACAGAATTCATATTTATCTTTCTGTTTGCATTTTGCAATGCTGATCATATTTAAACAGAGCTTTGAACAATGTGCACTTTTCCTGTCACAGACCTTTCATGTATTGTGTTGGATCAGGCAAAACTAAGCTTCTCGCCTGAGATTGTGTGGTGCCTATGTGGAGTGTAAGGTTTTACAAAACAAACCTGCACCCCTTGGCTGAGGAGGCGGAGACTGCTGACTTGCACACTTTTCCAGAGAATTGTACATTTCTAAGGCTGAATCGATACAATTAAAATTTGCCTTTGCTTTTAGAAGTTCCCCTTCCATTTCAAAGTGGGAACCTCAGCAAAGTTGTTGTTTTCTTAGTCTCTTCCATTTGCATCAATAATATCATCACTGACAACCTGCCAGCAAACTTAAAGAGCCACTGTGCATAAAACAAATCATTTCAGGATGTCATAGTTGTGATGCTAATCTGTTTACGGGTTTCTTCACGATACACTAAAAGTTGCTTTGCATTAAATGCTTTGACTGCATGTTGGTGAGCATTGATTTGCAGTGTGGTGTGTCTGTGTGCGTGTGTGCTACTAAGCACACGTGTGTAGACACACTATGCAATATTGTACCCTGACAACCGTCGGCAGTGACGTTCTCTAGTCATTACAATGATCACTCGATCGTCTCTTCGCAGCACAGGATTCCTAAGAAGAGGGTCAAAGTCCTTCTGCTAAGAAGTATTGGTGGTAATTTAAAGGCCAGCCAGGCTACAGAGAGGAGTCTAAGGCTGTCAATATGGTCTGTTAAGTGAGTTCAAAGGGAAAAAAGAAAGTTGAAGTCGGGGTTCAGTGAGTGTGTGATGGCTCTGGCCGGTTCTATTCATCTTTAGGAGACCCGGCCTTCCTTCATGTTTGATAGGCCCTTCGTTTTCATCACATATAATTATAATGAGGCTTTTCACACTCCCCATCACTCAATTATAACACAATATTGATTTGTTCCTGGAGAAACCATTAAGGATACACAAGCAGGAAATCATCATATGCAGACTAATATGATAAATGTGTTTTAATCCCACGTAACATAAAATACCATCTTGTAGTAAAGCACAAAATGTATTATTAAATTAAACAATTTTTGACTGCTGAAGAGATGGGCCTCCTGTTTTTGGTCATTTTCTTCAGACTGTGTATACATGAAATCAATCTGTTTCTTTGAATTAATCTTAATACAGTAATTTATCAGCAAATAACTGCAGTTGTAATGATACACACGCCCACATGTAATCATCGTTTTCCAAAAAGCTCCATAACACTCTTCCTACCGTAGCAGTGTTTTATTAGCTCAGGTATCCTTCTTTACATGGACATGGCCTGCAGAGCAGACCCAGCGCCAGGATAAAGTGACTAAAGGGGCAGTTGAAGTCGGTGAGGGGACACAATTATCGGGGGTTCATGCATTGTAATTATACTGAACAAAAATATAAACGCAACATGGAAAGTGTTGGTCCTGAGCTGAAATAGAAAATCCCAGAAATGTTCCATATGCACAAAAGCTTATTTTTCAAAAATGTTGCCTTTACAAACATCACATGACACAGATTTAGGACCTGAATGTTACTCGGGCTAGTAGAAATCGTGGTCTGCTAGCCAGTGCCCAAAATCCTTATGTTCCAGCCCTGGATATCAGTCCCTTTCAGATGATCCCCCAATCACTGTTGGTCCTCCTCAGTGACCTCACGGCTGAGGGTTTTAACTTTCCTTTTGAGAATTAGAATAACAAGTACAGTCGTATAGCTCATGGCAATACTTTACCTGTTCGGGAAAATATACCCTAGACTGTCCTGATCATTTAGTTGAGCATTCCAGATAATGAACTGCATCCCAGCACAAATGTTCCGTCCACATATACTGAACACAAATATAAACGCAACATGTAAAGTGTTGGTCCCATGTTTGATGAGCTGAAATAAATGATCCCATAAATGTTCCATACACACAAAAAGCTTACTTATCACAAATTTGTTTACATTCCTGTTTGTGAGCATTTCTCCTTTGCCAAGATAATCCATCCACCTCACAGGTGTGGCATATCAAGAAGATGTTTAAACAGCATGACCAATACACAGGTGCACCTTGTGCTGGGGACAATAAAAGGCCATTCTAAAATGTGCAGTTTTGTTACACAACACAATGTCACAGATATTTCTTGGGAGTTTTGAGGGAGCGTGCAATTGGCATACTGACTGCAGGAATGTCCAACAGAGCTGCTGTCAGAGATTTGAATGTCCATAAGCATCCTCCAACGCCGTTTTAGACAGCAGACCACCGGTAACCACGACAGCCCAGGACCTACACATCCGGCTTCTTCACCTGCTGGATCGTCTGAGACCAGTCACCCAGACAGCTGGTGAAACTGTGGGTTTGCACTACCAAATAATTTCTGCACAAACTGTCAGAAATCATCTCAGAGAAACTCATCTGCGTGCTCGTCGACCTCACCAGGGTCGTAACCGACTTCAGTGGGCAAATGCTCACCTTCAATGGCCACTGGCGAAGTGTGCTCTTCACGGATGAACACTGGTTTCCACTCTGCCAGGCAGATGGCAGACAGCGTGAATGGTGTCGTGTTAGCGAGCGGTTTGCTGATGTCAACTTTGTGAACAGAGTGCCCCATGATGGCGGTGGGGTTATTGTATGGGCAGACATAAGCTACGGACAACGAACCCAATTGCATTTTATCTATGACAATTTGAATGCACAGCGATACTGTGACGAGATCCTGAGACCGATTGTCATGCCGTTCATCTGCCACCATCACCTCATGTTTCAGCATGATAACACACAGTCCCATGTCGCAAGGATCTGTACACAATTCCTGGAAGCTGAAAATGTCCCAGTTCTTCCATGGCCTGCATACTGACCAGACATGTCACCCATTGAGCATGTTTGGATTGCTCTGGATTGACGTGTACCAGAGCGTGTTCCAGATCCCGACAATATCCAGCAACTTCGCACAGCTATTGAAGAGGAGAGAGACAACTTCCACAGGCCACAATCAACTCTATGCGAAGGAGATGTGTCGCACTGCATGAGGCAAATGGTGGTCACACCAGACACTGACTCGTTTTCTGATCCACACCCCTACCTTTTTTAAGGTATCTGTGACCAACAGATGCCAATCTGTATTCCCAGTCATGCGAAATCCATAGATTAGGGCCTAATGAATTTATTTCAATTGACTGATTTCCTTATATGAACTGTGTCTGAAATTGTTGCATGTTGCGTTTATATTTTTGTTCAGTGTGTATTGAATTCTGATTATATCACGCTGTACCACAATAAACACAAAGTGCAAATGCCGAGACTCCGAGACCATTGATTGAGTGACAGGTTGGTACAAAATCTGTAGCCTATGTCCGCTACACTGTATAAGACAATGGACAGAGCCCTACACACTAGCAAGGCCATTTTGGTAATGAATATAGGCTACAAGATAGATAGGCTGTTTGTAATAGATGAATTACCCTATGTGAGTGCAGCTGTGCACACAGCTATCTTATCAAAATAAGGCAAAATAAATGCTGAAAAACAAAGATACTGAATAACTTTTTGGCTTAGAATACCAACACAACTGCAAAAATGCGAACGAATGAACGAGAACAGAACAAAACAGAGGTACCAAGTAGGCCTAGTAAGCAAAATATCAGATCGATAAAGGCATGTCACAACCTATATTTTGGATAGTTACATTAAGTTAAACACACGCTGTAAACAAAAAGCGAATGGAGATCCAAATAACCAAACATAGCCTACACCCTATTACAGTGAGATGCAGCCATGCACAGTTGTCTTGCCAAACAAACAGGCCTATAGGCCTGCTTCAAACATGGACAATTATGTCGCTCATGAGTACATCAACATACTGTGATATGGCACAATACACTTCTGTGGATCAAATTCGACCTACATAATCAATTAAGCAATGCCAGCCTACCATAAACACGTTTCCAATACATACAGTTCCATTTACAACCACGAAAACCAATAAGCTACCAAGAAAACCATAATAGAATGTATCTATTTCTGTGATAAAATATACCAGCCACACTCTTCCTATGAACCAATTGCTATTAAATTAACATTTTTGTCCAGAAAACCTGTGGCTAGGTTAGGATTCTAGGCTAACCTGGGCTGACTCCTCTCTTCTAAGATCGTCAGGAACAGTCAGAGGTGAAGGCGGCAGTTGAGCCATTATTCTGGTTGTGTTTGTGGAAGGGTGGGTAGGCTCAGCACACGGAGCTGCTGCTGCTGCTAATCAACCTTTCTTGCTATTTTTATGTAGGGACATAATACTAAAACTGAGGGGGCACAAGTTTCAACAGAGGAGGTTGAGCCCACCATTGCCCCCTTGTGGAGCCGGGCCCATGCAGTGCATTATTTCATTCTATAGCACAGAGTCAGCGGTTCTACATCAGTGGCGGTCAGTGCCGTTTAAGATTAGGGAGGACAATCATTTTCTATGAGCATGGCCTTATTTCTATTAAAGCATATTGGATGATTATCATTCATATTCCATCCATTCAGCTCAATGTAAAGTTGATAGGTTTAGGCTACAACCTCGCCTGCGAATGAACTTTTATAACATACAGTAGGTGCACAGGTCGAGAGACAAATTGGAGTAATCAAGGTGAAAGACAGTGATACGTTCACTACAGCCTTGCACACTCTTGCCTGCAGCTAGCTGATCTAGGTTGTAATCATTAATAGAAACATTTGCAAATTATAGTTTCTATTGAACAAATTCAGGTATGCTTATCCCCATTTCGTTTCATTTGCTTCCATTTAAGAAAAGTTTTTCAACAGAATCAGTGGAATGAATATGCTCCTGATCACCCGCACACACAGTTCACTTTCATAGCAGCCACATACAAACAGCATCATTACTTTGCTCATTGCATAATCCATTCTCACATCTACTGTAGGCACTCTCCTCCTTTCACCTTTTTCCTTCGCTTGTGGACTTCAATGCACAACACAACAGCTGTCTGTGACCAGGCAAAAAAAAAACGTTCCAAGTCAAACCTTCATACCGTAACTGCTTACTGCAACACACAGCCTACAGCGTTGTCACCATATTAGCTAAAGTTATAGTCAACATAGCTAATAGTAAACCTGATACAATCACGCAGTACAGTACAGTTAAGCAGTTATACTTGTGGGTATAAATTTATAAAACCGAAAGCTTACCTTGACTTGTAAGAGTTCCATTGTTGGATAGCCTTAACCAGCTAACCAGCATAAATAGCATTCCTCTCTGTTTGAGCTGGGTGTTTGAGTAGGATAAACGAGGTAGCTGCAATAGCTAGCTAAGTGTGTAACAGTGAGAAAAAAATACAATTAAGATATACTGTATCTAGCTCTCTCTCTCTCTTTTTCTCTCTCTATCTGCTGTTTCTCCTTAATTTTTGAAAAAATGTATTTATTGAAAACTATTCAACTATTGTCTTACTCTCTCTTTGAGTCAACTACTCACATGTTATGCACTGCAGTGATAGCTAGCTGTAGCTTATGCTTTCAGTACTAGATTCATTCTCTGATCCTTTGATTGGGAGGACAACATGTCAGTTCATGCTGCAAGAGCTCTGATAGGTTAGAGGACATCCTCTGGAAGTCATCATAATTACTGTGTAAGTCTATGGAAGGCGTTGAGAACCATGAGCCTCCTAGGTTTTGAAGTCAATGTACACAGAGGGGGACGGAAAATAGCCCAGAGAGTGCTGTTGTTGGGACTGTAGACCTTTATTGCAAAACAGTGTGTTTTAATCAGTTATTTGGTAAGATGTGAATATATTTATCAGTTTTATCCAAAAAGGATAACTTTTTAAATGTTTCACTATTAAACATTTTATGAAATTGACTGAGTAAGATGACCCTCCCATTCCTCCACTGTTCTACATGTTGTAGCAGCGGCACAGTATGGAGTAGGAGACAGAGGGAGTGCGCATGTAGCCCCAGAACAGGAGCATGTGGCAGTGTCAGCAGCCTAGCGCGACGCCGGCCAGGCTTCCTGGGGTTGGGGCTGTGCTGTACTCCATACGGAGGGCCTGTGTCGGGAGCCCTGTAGCCATGCAGTCCCAGGTCAGCAGATGGGCCTGTGATTATTATTTCCAGGCCTGTCTTACCTGACCACTTCTTCACTCCGTGAACAGCTGTTTCACTCGCTTCACTGAGACGCTACATGAACGGCCATTTTTCTTCTGCTCTTTACTTTGTACATAGTATAAATCTTTACTGTGACCCTGCTCCAGGCTTCATCCACCTGTGTCTTAGCTCAGGCAAAATCCTGCTTTGAAGATTTTTTTCTCTTCTTTACCTATACAGCAAAAAGACTATAAACTGAATTGTGTTTTCTCAGACAAAGGAAAATGTACTGTAAGGTTTCCATAGTACTGAATCAGAAACTATTTCTATGCCTCTTTTATGCTATATGTTTTATGCTATATTCAAACATTAAAAAGTGCAAGATCTAGCAAAATGGCTTAGCCTTTTAAGGACAGTACATCCTTCTCATCTTTGCTCTGTCTGATGTATTGTGCCTGTATGTAAATATCTTATTCTGCCTGAAAATCTCTTTTGCATGTGAAAATAAAATAAAGATTGATATATTATATTATGTATTCAAAAGGCATCCCAAATTAGTTATACCTACAATATATGGTACTGCGAATTTCAAATTGAACAACATGAAATTAACTGTACATAATGATACCACTTTTAGAAAGTTAAAAGACAGCATAGTACTGTTAAAGCTTTTACAATACAATATTGTACACAATACCCCTGTAAAAATAAATAAACAACTCATGATAAACTGTTAGAACAAGACAGAAACAAACCGTAAAGACTTATAAAGAACATATATTATCTGTGAAAGATTGCCAGGTCTTGGCGTCACATAATGCATGCTGTACTGTTTTTTTGGATGAATACCCTCTTTAGTAGACCAATTCATCACACTGCAGGGAATAATGTTCTACATCTTTAGGAGCACCAGGTGTCCACACTATTTCTGTATTCTAAACCCTAACAGTACAAACATGTTGTACTCCAGCCTAGATTGTATCCTAAAACATCTATTACTGTTAATTATTGCTGTTAATTATTCCTAGATTATGATTTTTTCTGGGTATGTCAGGATGATATTTTCTGTCAGATATTAAAATGAGAAATGTTTTAAATAATTTGTGTTGGAAAATGAGCAAAGCTGTAAAATCAAACCCCATGGCCTGAGAAATTACACTTGAGTTTTCCATTGTAACCGACTAAGCAGAGAATGTGCTTTATTGGATGTGAGTGTGAGATAGTGTATGAGATACCAACAGCCTTTGGTCACGGAAAACAACACATCAAAAGTCATATCTATTCCACAATCCAAGAAAGACCTATTTGGTGAAAAACCAAACCTTTTGGTGAGCAGTTGAGGGCAGTAACAAAAACCAACTGGAGGGAAACATTTAACAAGGAACACAAAGAGAATTGCTGTTGTACTTTCGGGCACCCCAAGTCATTCAACATAGATTCAAGTACTGGGGAAAAATTATAAAAAGAAAATAGCTTATTTATTGATGAAAATGAAATGACAGAAAAAGTATTTGTTTGAAATGTACAACATTAAATAATAACTGATGTTCTTGCGTATAGGCACAGAGGAAAATGGAATGCTCTTGCTGAACGTGGCTGGTGCCAGACATGGCACACTAGGCAGAGAACACCAAAATACATTCAGTATATATCATTAAACATGCAACAAAATAATCCTGACAGACTTCTTATGAACCTTATTGTCTGCTGATTGATTCTCACTATTAGGTTTCCGTTGTTGATCGGAATTTCCTCGTTCATGGAGCGAGTACATTTAGATCCCCGGCCCCTCCCTAAAACCGTGCAGTGTGCTCTCAAGGAAATGTGTGGAAATGAATTATGGAAATTTCTGATGGGAAACTTAGTGCATTAGCGTTTCATTTAGCTTGGCCGTATCCTGAAGCGCTGCTCCAACCTGCGAGGGACAGTGCTGGAAATATAACTCTCAGCAGCGGGAATGCCCAAAGGGGCTCCTCTCTGTCAGGGCACGGGCTGGACGATTTATCTGGCACTGACCTGGGTCTGTCTGATGCAAGCTCTCACACAGGTGGATTTATCACCCCCTGCCTGGCCCTGCAGCTCCAGCCCTACTAACTCTATACAACACTCCATTTGTTATACTCGCTCGGTAACCACAACCACCTCTGTTCAGTCTCCTCAACCTTTGGAGCCTGGCTGGTTCTACTTGTGTCAACTCTCCAATTTGAAGGTAGTTACAAACTACAAAGAAAGAGATATGGTATTTATTTATTCTCTTTTATTTTGTATTAAGCCCTGATAAATATGGCTGAGGTATGCCAGTGGGGCATGGTGTTATATGTTTTTCATTGAAAGTTGCCTTTAAGTAGATTCACAGTGAAAACAACCCTTTGTTTCATGCAAAATGGTATATTGGTGTGGTTTTCAGCCAAATTGATATTTCTGGTATGTGCCATGATTACTTTAGATCAGAAAATCAGTGAATAAAGAAAGACCCTGTTTAGCTGCTTGCTACAGAGAGAAATGTGCCTTAGATCAGAGAGTCAGTGGGTCAGCATTGTGACCCTGGCTTTGAGACACAATGAAGGGCCATTCCAACCAGGCCCTTGCTCTGAGAGAAAGGCAGCGAAGAGGACACAACTGTAAGTGAAGACAGGCAGCTCTCAACAAGCATTACCTCATAACACCCAGGGGCAGTTGTAGCACTTATGTAACTGTGAGAGCTCAGAAGAAATAATGTATTTGTCACAGGTGTTACTTGGTGTCTGGGCAGTTGGTGAATGCTAGGCTATGCATTAGAGATGCGGGCCTCATCCCATGACACACTCTACAGTGACACTCCTGTGGATTTGCAAATGGAACATTCCAACAACACTGTGCTCTTAAAGCAATGCATAGAAGAAAAACACTGTCTCAGCAAATGTAATTTTAAATCATGTGAACATAAGTATGCCCCTGTAAATACCATTCAGGGCAAGGTGGACTGGCTGTCTGACCCATGGACCATTATGCCATGTACACTACTTCTTTGGTGGCATCAGATCATGGATATATTCGTTTTTAATCACGGTATGGGGTTTTTATTCAACTCATGTTGAAAATAACTGGAGAAAGAGTCATCACTCTAATATCTTTCAGTGTACAGTATAGTGTCATGATAGTAAGTAGCATGAGAAATGGTTTACTGCCATATTAAAAACAACCTGTGTGTCTATAGTAAAAGGTCAAAGGTCATATTCCTTTGGTGTAGCATTAAATCAGGCAGTAAATACAACTGATAACGCTTTATGGTTAACCATGTCTGGATAATATATTTTCTTGTAGAAATTGTAAAAGCAGTTAAGTTATGCCCTGGACCTTACCTTATTCTCGCTTATTAATGGTTAGAAAATCATAACATTTGCATGTAATCCCTCAAAAAGGAATTCATGGCCATAAACGTACTGTAAGTTATCTTACAGCGTTTTAAGTTGTGTTGAGTAAGAGCTACACAACATAGCTCCTGCTCCAGAGTGCAGTAAATGCACAGTCAGCCAAATAGTGATAACAAATATCAGCAAAAACACACTGTAGCAACCAACTGGTCACCATGCGGGAGCCAAGCCCTTCGGCCAGTAGAAAGCTGGTCCTAGCCCACAGGCAGAGGCTACGGCGTACCCGCCTCCAGCATGAGCCGCGGATCCAATCGCAGTCCGTCACGCCAGCCTGCGGTGCATGCCTGGCATACGCCACTGCGCCTTGCCAAGGAAGATTTATACCTGGTGCTTGACCTAGTTGAGTTTGCATCTATATTAGTGGAGGAGAGGGCTTGGTTGTGGGGGTCACAGAGAGCTCAGGTCCTCTACTGATGCATCAGGATGATGGAGCTGGCTAATTTAGTGAGCAACAGTTGTCCCCTTGGCTGCCACAGATGGTGAGCTGCAGCTCAAGGCAGTGTGTAAACCACCAAGCCCTGAGAGCATGTACTGTATCACCCAACAAAGGCCTGGTCATAAACCACAGGTAACTCAATTAACAGCCCTTTTGTTGAATATATTTATAGTGTTGAAGGAAAATTAACTCTAACCTAAATACTGTCTTTCAAAAGGACTCACAGCACAACAACGTTTAAAAAGGTTATCCCTTCTATTTCTTTGAAATTCAGAATGAAATAGATATTTCGGTCTTTTAAACCACAGTGTGAATGACCTTAACAAAAACAGAAGGAAAATGTGTTGTTTTGCAGTTATTGTACAGTAAGCATCAATTTGCTCTAATCTTATTTGTAAGATAAAGACATACAGATACTGTAAGGCAAAGTTATATCATGACAATGTAATGCGACAGAGTAGCATTTGGAATATAGTATTTTCCTTGACCAAAACTAATATATTGAATTTATGCCACAAACATTTCTCATACTATTGTATTCAACACAATAGCATCGTTTTCATTCAATTTGGCAGCGTTGAATCACTGTAGATAAGTCACCTGGCATTAGACCAAAAACAATTTGATGTCTATTGAATGAAACACCTGAGAAATATGTTGGAGCACAGAAGTAATTTACATGATAGAATAACCTTCCTCGGGTGAGCAGGGAAAAAATAGATAATGTATTCAGTGAATTTGTGGTCATGCTCTTCAGTTCTTTATCACCAAGAGAATAACATTAAATCACCTCACAGGGGGAACGAGCCGCAGGAAGGGAAAGAATGAAGGAGCCTCTGGATCTAATGCATTCCCTGGGGAATAAACACCTCAGAATAAAGCCCTAATCACAAATTAAGTGGTTGTAGCCATAGTACCTTTGTAGAACATACCCACAGACACGACCCTGTGAATATGTGTTCAAATTATTTTCCTAATCTCCGGCAACAAAAAAAAAAATACAAAAGGTAAGCTATCCAGTCCTCGGACAGTCTGTTTTTAGAGATATGGCATGGCTCATTTCCAAAGTAATCCCCTGTTTGAATCTCTCTTTCATTTGCTCTGAGTTAGACTGAAGCTCAGGGGTCACAAAGAAATGATGTTAAAAGTTGTTCCTGTCTTTGGAAGGTCAAGCCACCTTCAACCTTATGAGGTCTGCCTCTTTTGACGCAGGCCAATATATGGTCCTTAGCAAGCTGGCTTGATCCTCGGTGTCCACATCACTAAGGAATAAATTGATTTGATTTTTCTAATGAAATGGCTACCCAGACTATTTGTATTGCCCCCCCCCCCCGCCCCTCTTCTACGCCACTGCTACTCTGTGTTATTATCTATGCATAGTCACTTTAAAACTCTACCTACATGTACATATTACCTCAATTACCTCAACTAACCGGTGCCCCCGCACATTGACTCTGTACTGGTACCCAGCTGTATATGGCCTCGCTATTGTTATATTACTGCTGCACTTTAATTATTTGTTACTTTTAGTTCTTAATTCTTTTAGGTATTTTCTTAACTTCTTATGGCTGCAGGGGGCGTATTGAAAAACTGGAAAATATGTGCACATTTTCAAACGGCCTCTTAATCAATATGCATATATTTACTACTATTGGATAGAAAACAGTCTCTAGTTTCTAAAAACGTTTGAATTATTTCTCTAAGTGGAACAGAACTATTTTTTCAGCCCATTTCCTATCCGGAATTGAGATTTCCAAATGCGAGGTCTCTCTTCAAGACCTTGTCTATAAAAGGGCATGTCACTTAGGACTGTAGAAACACGTCATACGCCTTCCTCTGGGTGTCATGCGGAAGTGAGAGCAGAAAAGACTTGAATATCTCGTCCAGGGACTGAACACAACCTCTTGGAGTGAGACCTGCGCACTTTTTTTTTTTTTCTGGGCACGAAGTAGAACCTGGACTCGGCTCCTGGAATACGCTCGTTAACCTGTTGAGGCTGGGGGCGCTATTGTCACTATTTATGGTAATTGTGTAATTTTTGAAACGGCTTCCTACAAAATTCTTGATCGTACAATATGCATATTATTATTATTATTGGATAGAAAACAGTCTATAGTTTCTATAGGAGTTGAAATTTTGTCTCTAAGTGGAACAGAACCCATTCTACAGCAATTTCCCTGACATGGAGTCAGATTTCAGAAATGTTGGCCCCTGATCTGGAGTCAGTTAAAAGGCCACTGTTATTGCTATGAGTATACGGACACTGCTTACGTCTTCCCCTGGATGCCTTTACGTGATGACGATTTGAATGGGGTCGATTGCGCGTTCACAGGCACTATAAATTAAAAAACCCTGTAGCTAGTAAGTCTTTTGGAGCTGCGTTATGCGCGTGGAGGACACCGACCCGCACCTGTTCCAAGCATTAGTGTTGGGAGTAATCTTTCTCCGGTCATGTTAAGACTCGTTATAGGAGTTAACCTGTTGGGGATGGGGGCGCTGTTTAGACTATTTATGCTAATTTGGCTAATTTTTTAAACGGCTTCCCACAAAATCCTTGATCGTACAATATGCATATTATTATTATTATTGGATAGAAAACAGTCTATAGTTTCTATAGGAGTTGAAATTTTGTCTCTAAGTGGAACAGAGCCCATTCTACAGCAATTTCCCTGACATGGAGTCAGATTTGAGAAATGTTGGCCACTCTTCTGAAGTCATTTAAAAGGGCACTGTCGTTGCTATGACTATACGGACACTTCTTACGTCTTCCCCTGGATGCCTTTACGTGATGACGATTCCAACGGGGTCGATTGCGCGTTCACAGGCCCTACAAATGAAAAAACCCTGAAGCTAGTCATTCTTTGGGAGCTGCGTCATGAGCCTAGAGGACACCGGCGCGCACCTGTTCCAAGCGTTAGTTTAGCCTGTTATATTTCTCCGGTCATCTTTTCACTCGTTATAGGAGTTAAAAACATCATAAGGTAGTTAATTTAAAGCGTTTTATAGCAATTTATATCCGTTTAGTGCGATTTTGGGACATTTATTTTTGCAACGATGTGAAAAGTTGGGCACGCTTTTCAGTTCATCCCGAACGCAGTTGACATTTCCACATGGCAAGAGGACAGCTTTCCACCAAAAGACGATTTCTCCCAAGAAAGGATCCTTTGCCCAAGATACTGATGGAAGAACAGCTCAAGGTAGGACATTTTTATTATGATAAATCGTGTTTCTGTCGAAACATTTTAGTGGCTTAGGACGCCATGTTTTTTGACGTAGCTTCGCTTGGCGCAAACTGTATTGAAAAGTAAGGATAAATTAAAAAATGTAATAACGCAATTGTATTAAGAATTAAATTGTCTATCAATCCCTGTCCACCCTATATTTTTTAGTCACGTTTATGAGTATTTATGTATAAGAGTAGATCACTGTCTAAGTGGCGCAAGGACTTTTTCTTTACCAGCTTGTCTACATTTCACATTGTCTAACCATGATTTTGGTGGCTAAATATAAACATTTTCGATCAAACTGTATATGCATGTTGTAATGTGATGTTACAGGAGTGTCATCGGAAGAATTCTGAGAAGGTTAGTGAAAAAATTAATATCTTTTGGCGATGTTGACTTTTATCGCTCACTTTGGCTAGAATCAATGCTGGGCTGCTAATTGCTATGTGCTAAGCTAATATAACGATTTATTGTGTTTTCGCTGTAAGACACTTAGAAAATCTGAAATATTGTCTGTATTCACAGGATCTGTGTCTTTCGATTCGTGTATGCTGTGTATTTTTACGAAATGTTTGATGATTAGTAGTTAGGTAAACACGTTGCTCATTGTAATTATTCTAGTCCATTTGTGATGGTGGGTGCAATTGTAAACTATGCCATCTACCTGAAATATGCACTTTTTTCTAACAAAACCTATCCCATACCATAAATATGTTATCAGACTGTCATCTAATGAGTTTTTTTGTTGGTTAGGGGCTATAAATATCTTAGTTTAGCCGAATTGGTGATGGCTACTGGTGTTGGTGGACAAATAAAAGATGGTGGATTATGCTAATGTGTTTTTAGGTAATAGATGTACATCTTTACATATTGTGTCTTCCCTGTAAAACATTTTAAAAATCGGAAATGTTGACTGGATTCACAAGATCTGTGTCTTTCATTAGCTGTATTGGACTTTAATGTGTGAAAGTTAAATATTTTAAAAAAATATTTTTTTTGAATTTCGCGGCACTGGTTTTTCAGTGGGGGGGGGGGGGGTGTGCCGCTAGCGCCACGCTGATCCTAGACAGGTTAAAAACATCATAAGGTAGTTAATTTAAAGCGTTTTATAGCAATTTATATCCGTTTAGTGCGATTTTGGGACATTTATTTCTGAAACGCTGTGAATCGCTGGGCACGCTTCCAGTTCATCCCGAACGCAGTTGGCATTTCCACATGGCAAGAGGACAGCTTTCCACCAAAAGACGATTAGACCCAAGAAAGGATCCTTTGCCCAAGAAACTGATGGAAGAACAGCTCAAAGTAGGACATTTTTATTATGATAAATCGTGTTTCTGTCGAAAAATGTTAGTGGCTTAGGACGCCATGTTTTTTGACGTAGCTTCGCTTGGCGCAAACTGTATTGAAAAGTAAGGATAATTTAAAAAATGTAATTCCGCGATTGTATTAAGAATTAAATTGTCTATCAATCCCTGTCCACCCTATATTTTTTAGTCACGTTTATGAGTATTTATGTATAAGAGTAGATCACTGTCTAATATGGCGCACGGACATTTTCTCACCAGCTGGGCTACATTTCACATTGTCTAACCATGATTTTGGTGGCTAAATATGCACATTTTCGAACAAACTGTATATGTATGTTGTAATGTGATGTTACAGGGGTGTCATCTGAAGAATTCTGAGAAGGTTAGTGAAAAAAATAATATATTTTGGCGATGTTGACGTTATCGCTCACTTTGGCTAGAATCAATGCTGGGCTGCTATGTGCTATGTGCTATGCTAATATAACGATTTATTGTGTTTTCGCTGTAAGACACTTAGAAAATCTGAAATATTGTAACGGTCCTGACCTGTTTTATGTTGTTTTTGTATGTGTTTATGGTCAGGGCGTGTGTTTTGGGTGGGCAGTCTATGTTTTCTGTTTCTATGTTGGTTTTGGGTTGCCTGGTATGGCTCTTAATTAGAGGCAGGTGGTTTGCATTTTCCTCTAATTAAGAGTCATATTTAGGTAGGGTGTTCTCACTGTTTGTTTGTGGGTGATTGTCTTCCGTATCTGTGTTATGTCTTGCACCATACGGGACTATTCGGTTGTTCGTTTCGTTTCGATGTAGTCTGTTCCTGTCCGTGAGTTTTACGTTTTAGTTAAGTAAGTTCATGTTCAGGTTTTTTCGTCTACGTCGTTTTCTTGTTTTGTAAGTTTGTAAAAGTGTTTGTTTTCGTGTGCCGTCGTGTTAAATAAAAGATGGCTTATTTCCCGAATGCTGCATTTTGGTCTGATGATCCTTCTCTCCTCTCCTCGTCCGAGGAAGAGGAGAACGACAGCCCTTACAAATATTGTCTGTATTCACAGGATCTGTGTCTTTCGATTAGTGTATGCTGTGTATTTTTACGAAATGTTTGATGATTAGTAAGTAGGTAAACACGTTGCTCTATGTAGTTATTTTAGTCCATTTGTGACGGTGAGTGCAATTGTAACCTATGCCCTCTACCTGAAATATGCACATTTTTCTAACAAAACCTATCCCATACCATAAATATGTTATCAGACTGTCATCTGATGAGTTTTTTTCTTGGTTAGGGGCTATAAATATCTTAGTTTAGCCGAATTGGTCATAGCTACTGGTGTTGGTGGACAAATAAAAGATGGTGGATTATGCTAATGTGTTTTTAGGTAATAGATGTACATCTTTACATATTGTGTCTTCCCTGTAAAACATTTTAAAAATCGGACATGTTGGCTGGATTCACAAGATCTGTGTCTTTCATTAGCTGTATTGGACTTTAATGTGTGAAAGTTAAATATTTAAAAAATATATTTTTTTTGAATTTCGCGGCTCTGCCTTTTCAGTGGGGGTGGGGGGGGAGTGCCGCTAGCGGCACGCTCATCCTAGACAGGTTAAAGGTGAATATGATCTCTGGCTTCGATATTATTTGATACATGTCACAATATCATCCTAAAGTATGTTTTTTCAATATAGTTTAATTATATTATTGAAATTTATTCTGGACTTTAGACGTGATGCGACGCAAGAATTTTGTCAAGATGGAGAGGTTAGCGTCGCACGGCCAGTGTGCTTGCTAATTCAAGAGGGAAATAGTTCGTTCTGGATCCCAAACAAAGACTGTACTGGACAATGGACCCCTTTACAACATTCTGATGGAAGATCAACAAAGATAAGGACCCAATTTGAGATGCTTTTTCATATATCTGTCGAACTGTGCTATGCTACCGTTTGACTAGAATCAATGCTGCCGTGTGCTAGCTAATGTAGTAAGCTAATATAACGATATATTGTGTTTTCGCTGTAAAACACTTCAAAAATCGGAAATATTGGCTCTATTCACACGATCTTTGTCTTTCATTAGCTATCCACCATATATTTTTCTGAAATGTTTTATGATGTGTAATTAGTAGTTGACGTTGGTGTCTGTATTTTCTCTGGCTACTCCCGTGCGATTTCAGACTGTAGCTATGATGGGAGCAGTAATGTAAAACTGATTTATAGCTAAAATATGCACATTTTTTGAACAAAACATAGATTTATTGTGTAACATGTTATAGGACTGTCATCTGAGGTAGTTTTTTCTAGGTTATTTAGGTTGATTCTAGGTTAGTTAGGTTGGCTTGTGCATGCTACTTGCATCCTACTTGTGCTGTGAAAAATGTCTGTCCTGCTTTTTATTTGGTGGTGAGCTAACATAAATATATGTGGTGTTTTCTCTGTAAAACATTTAAAAAATCGGACATGTTGGCTGGATTGACAAGATGTTTATCTTTCAAATGCTGTATTGGACTTGTTAATGTGTAAAAGTTAAATATTTAAAAAAAATAGATTTTGAATTTCGCGCCCTGCACTTGAGGTGGATGTTGTCATAAGTGTACCTTTGTCGGGACAGCCCGCCTAACAAGTTTTAACACTGCATTGTTGGTTAAGGGCTTGTAAGTAAGTATTTCAGTGTAAGGTCTACACCTGTTGTATTCGGCACATGTGACAAATACAATTTGATTTGATTTGATTTTTCCCTTCTTTCTTTTCTCTCCAAAACTCTTGAACGTGCCGTCCTTGTCCAGCTCTCCTGCTATCTCTCTCAGAATGACCTTCTTGATCCAAATCAGTCAGGTTTCAAGACTAGTCATTCAACTGAGACTGCTCTTCTCTGTGTCACGGAGGCGCTCCGCACTGCTAAAGCTAACTCTCTCTCCTCTGCTCTCATCCTTCTAGACCTATCGGCTGCCTTTGATACTGTGAACCATCAGATCCTCCTCTCCACCCTCTCCGAGCTGGGCATCTCCGGCGCGGCCCACGCTTGGATTGCGTCCTACCTGACAGGTCGCTCCTACCAGGTGGCGTGGCGAGAATCTGTCTCCGCACCACGTGCTCTCACCACTGGTGTCCCCCAGGGCTCTGTTCTAGGCCCTCTCCTATTCTCGCTATACACCAAGTCACTTGGCTCTGTCATATCCTCACATGGTCTCTCCTATCATTGCTATGCAGACGACACACAATTAATCTTCTCCTTTCCCCCCTCTGATAACCAGGTGGTGAATCGCATCTCTGCATGTCTGGCAGACATATCAGTGTGGATGACGGATCACCACCTCAAGCTGAACCTCGGCAAGACGGAGCTGCTCTTCCTCCCGGGGAAGGACTGCCCGTTCCATGATCTCGCCATCACGATTGACAACTCCATTGTGTCCTCCTCCCAGAGTGCTAAGAACCTTGGCGTGATCCTGGACAACACCCTGTCGTTCTCAACTAACATCAAGGCGGTGACCCGTTCCTGTAGGTTCATACTCTACAACATTCGCAGAGTACGACCCTGCCTCACGCAGGAAGCGGCGCAGGTCCTAATCCAGGCACTTGTCATCTCCCGTCTGGATTACTGCAACTCGCTGTTGGCTGGGCTCCCTGCCTGTGCCATTAAACCCCTACAACTCATCCAGAACGCCGCAGCCCGTCTGGTGTTCAACTTTCCCAAGTTCTCTCACGTCACCCCGCTCCTCCGCTCTCTCCACTGGCTTCCAGTTGAAGCTCGCATCCGCTACAAGACCATGGTGCTTGCCTACGGAGCTGTGAGGGGAACGGCACCTCCGTACCTTCAGGCTCTGATCAGGCCCTACACCCAAACAAGGGCACTGCGTTCATCCACCTCTGGCTTGCTCGCCTCCCTACCTCTGAGGAAGTACAGTTCCCGCTCAGCCCAGTCAAAACTGTTCGCTGCTCTGGCACCCCAATGGTGGAACAAACTCCCTCACGACGCCAGGTCAGCGGAGTCAATCACCACCTTCCGGAGACACCTGAAACCCCACCTCTTTAAGGAATACCTAGGATAGGATAAAGTAATCCTTCTAACCCCCCCCCCTTAAAAGAGTTAGATGCACTATTGTAAAGTGGTTGTTCCACTGGATATCATAAGGTGAATGCACCAATTTGTAAGTCGCTCTGGATAAGAGCGTCTGCTAAATGACTTAAATGTAAATGTAATTTGATTTAACATGGTCCACACACGCCAACACAGTCGTGAAGAAGGCACGACAACGCCTCTTCCCCCTCAGGAGGCTGTGAAGATTTGGCATGGGCCCTCAGATCCTCAAAACGTTATGCAACTGCACCATAGTCCCCCACAGTGGACGCGTCATAATACCCATAAATCCTAGTGTTCGAACATGGAAATGGTTCCAATCGTTTTTCCACAATTCATTTTTCACATAGTGAATTTTACAAACACTTCAAATTTAGTAGTGTGACAAGGTGAGTTTTATCAATATTTTCACCTCAATCTACCACAAAAATATTGAAATGCTAATTAGCAACAGAGAAGACCTTGGCAAGACTACAAATTCCTGCAGGATGCTCCTGCATGTCATCTCTAGCCAACACTATCAGCTACCCTGATCAGAGACCTGTGCCTAATCAAAGCTGAATCAATGATTAATTTATTGAAATTAATTGAATGAAGTGTTGAACTTCTTCCGTACCCTTTCTCTGTCTTAGCTAGCCACCGACTACACTTTAGCTAGCTAGTTAGCAGAGCAGGAGATAAAAAAAAAAAATGTATTTTGCTTAGCCTAGATAATTGTTTGTACAGTATGTTGACTTTGGTGTCTATTTCAGACCTTATGGTATTTTTCAAGGATGAGTATTAGAAAATTAAAAGGGGAGAAGACCACTATAAGTCTGGCCATGTGCAGCTATAGTGAAGGGCAACTTACCAGTTCGGTCAGGGTCAGCATGAGGGAGAAAGTTTATCCTGTGTCGGTGAGTGTAGCTATTATGTTAAGTATGAGCATTTTAGTAATACAATGTGTTCTATACAGCTGTCAGCTCCACATCACTGGAAGGGACACCTGCTTCTTCATTGTGTGGACCACCAAAGCCTCCATCACCATCCCCATCCAGCAACTGTTTTCAGGGAAGCCAATGGTAAAAGAATATACCACATAATTCATACACACACACTAGGCTCCCAGAATAGGTTATATTACATACAAGTTTTGATCAAAGCAGCCAACTAAAGTAATATTGTTAATGTAAGTTCAATCACAAAGGCTGGTCTGAGTGCATCTCTTCACAGCTTCATTTAGTAGTACAACACATTTCACATTGTATTGTATCATGGGCACATTTGGAATTTAGATTTGTAATATTTTAATTATGTCTTAACCCAAGAGTAAGAGAGAGAGAGTACATCACTTCCAGCAGATCTCCTGGCTGATAGTGGCATTGATCTTGCACTGCTTCTCGCGGAGTGAGCCTGATGTTCCGCATATCACGCATCATGTCTAAAACATGGGGAAAAGTGGGCATAAATACAAAAAATTTATGTATCTACAAATTTCATGTTTTACACTTTTGTATCTTATTTGACTGACCTGTCTGTCTGTCCACAGGCTTCGTGTGCTGAAATCTCCGCAACTGGACGCTCGCATCACACTGGCACAGGATGTACATACACTGGTTGGTCTGAAGGATGCACTCCTGTTGGACTGGAAAACAAAGAGACATTTGGTCAGTGGTAGGTATTTTTCAATGCTGTATCACCATCTTTAACCGGACAGAACCATACACAAACATGACAAACATTCTGTGCAGATATACTGTATCTACAGTACAAATGCAATGTTGTATTACATTTGATGAGTTACTGAACTGTCCGTCCAGAGACTCTGTATGCTGTAGTTGCTCAAATGGGATGCTTGCGATTGGATCACACTGGCACAGGATATCTATGTACTGGATGGCCTGAGGGATTCACTGACGTTGGACTGGAAAACAAAGAGACATTTGGTCAGTGGTGTGGCTTTTTCAATGCGGTATCAACACCTTATTCTGGACAGAGAATGAATTGTTTATCATAACACAAACCCACCTTGGACAATGTGATAAGTGGTCCCTCAACATTCAATCTTCATGCCTCCTTGTTTGTTCTTGTTTCCAAATCAACATTCTGGATCTTCGTCTTCTGCCATGGTGGATGAGCTACCTTTTTTCTGGTAAATACAGGGCCATTTTTCTTTTTCACCAGAAAAAATGTTGTCACGTGACAAGATGGCGCCCAAGAACATGACTGACGTTTTCCATTCTCCCAACCAATTGTGCCATTTTGTTAGTTTTTCGGGGATTGTGTAACAATTTTTTCAACTTATTTTGTACATGGTGGAACAATGGTGGAACAATGGTGGAACAAACTCCCTCACGACGCCAGGACAGCAAGGTCAATCACCACCTTCCGGAGACACCTGAAACCCCACCTCTTTAAGGAATACCTAGGATAGGATAAAGTAATCCTCCTAACCCCCCCCCCCCCCCTTAAAAGATTTAGATGCACTATTGTAAAGTGGCTGTTCCACTGGATATCATAAGGTGAATGCACCAATTTGTAAGTCGCTCTGGATAAGAGCGTCTGCTAAATGACTTAAATGTAAATGTAAATGTACATAATGTTACTGCTACCGTCTCTTATGACCGCGGACAGGAATAAACTTTTTTCTTTAACGAGTCCGACTAGAAGGATATCCTGCTTTCAATAGAACAGGCCCAGATCCCCGACTTTTGCATGAAGAAAAGACGCCGGAAAAGGGGCCGCAGATCGGGCAGCCTTCTGAAAATCCGTAGGCGAGCGAGTAAACTCCCACTGACATCCGTTCTTCTTGCTAACGTACATTAATTGGAAAATAAAATTGATGTCCTACGATTAAGATTATCCTACCAACAGGACATTAAAAACTGTAACATCTTATGTTTCACAGAGATGTGGCTGAATGATGATAAGTACAATATAGAGCTAGCGGGATTTTCCATGCACCGGCAGAAAAAAGACGCTACCTCTGGTAAGACGAGGGGTGGGGGTGTGTGTCTATTTGTCAATAACAGCTGATGCGCGATGTCTAATATTAACGAATTATCGAGGTATTGCTCACCTGAGATAGTGTGGTCTACAGCTTATCATAAGGTACTCTATCTACCAAGAGTTCTCATCTATATTATTCGTAGTCGTCTATTTACCACAGAAAGAAGCTGGCACTAAGACCACTCTCAACCAACTCTATAAGTCCATAAGCAAAGAAGAAAATGCTCACCCAGAATCGGCGCTCCTAGTGACCGGGGACCTTAATGCAGACAAACTTAAATCAGTTTTACCAAATTTTTAACAGCATGTCACATGTGCAACCAGAGAAATAAAATACTAGACCAACTTTACTCCACACACAAAGATGCATACGAAGCTCTCCCCCGTCCTCCATTTGGCAAATCTGACCATAATTAAATCCTCCTGATTCCTGCTTATAAGCAAAAACTAAAGCAGGAAGTACCAGTGACTCGCTCAATACGGAAGTGGTCAGATGACGCGGATGCTACACTACAGGACTGTTTCGCTAGCACAGACTGGAATATGTTCTGAGATTTGTCTAATGGCATTGAGGAATACACCACCTCAGTCATCGGCTTCATCAACAAGTGCATCGATGACATCGTCCCCACAGTGACTGTACGTACATGTCCCAACCAGAAGCCATGGAGTACAGGCAACATCCGCATCGAGCTAAAGATTAGAGTTGCCGATTTCAAGGAGCGAGAGACTAATCCAGACGCTTATAAGAAATCCCGTTAGGCCTTCAGATGAACCATCGAACAAGCAAAGCGTCAATAAAGGATTGAGATTGAATCCTACTACACCGGCTCTGACGCTTGTTGGATATGGCAGGGCTTGAAAACTATTACGGACCCAGTGATGCGAGCCCACCAGATGAGCGGCATGCCTTTTATGCTCGCTTCGAGGCAAGCAACACCGAAGCATGCACAAGAGCACCAGCGTTTCTGAACGACTGTGTGATAACGCTCTCGGTAGCCGATGTGAACAAAACCTTTAACCTCTTTGGGCTAGGGGGCAGTATTTTGACGTCCGGATAAAAAGCGTGCCTAAAGTAAACTGCCTGTTACTCAGGCCCAGAAGCTAGTATATGCATATAATTGGTAGTATTGGATAGAAAACACTAAAGTTTCTAAAACTGTTCAAATAATATCTGTGAGTATAACAGAACTGATATGGCAGGCGGAACCCCGAGGACAAACCACCCCCCCCCAAAAAAAAATTCAGCCTACCACTGTTTCCAATGGCTGTCATGTTTATTATGAGGCGAAATCCTCCCAGATTGCAGTTCCTAGGGCTTCCACTAGATATCAACAGTCTTTCGAAAGAGTTTCAGGCTTGTTTTTGGAAAAATTAGTTTTTCTAAGTGGCTCCCATTTTGGCTGTAGTGTTTTCATGCGCGTGGATGAGCGCGCGTTCTTTGTTGTTTATCTCCGGTGAAGACAATAACGATTCTGTCACGACTTCGACCGAGGCAGGCTCTCCTTCCCGTTCGGGTGGCGTTCGGCGGTCGTCGTCACCGGCCTATTAGCTGCCACTGATCCTTTTCTCCCCCTCCCTATGTGTTTATTGGGTTCACCTGTTTTGTATGAGGGTGTAATTAGTGGGGCTTATTAGTCAGCCGGCCCGCACGTTTCTTTGTGCGGGATTGTTTGTTAGTAAGTAGTGGTGTTTGTTTCGTGCATTGTGTTTGCAGGACTGTGTTCGTTTCCCCCCCGTGTCTGGGGTTGTTTATGGAGTACACCCAGTGTGTTAGTAGGGTAGCCTAGTTTCTCCGTGTTCATTAAAGAACATTTGTTATTGCACCTGCTGTTTCCTGCGCTTGACTTCACACTCCGACACCCAGGCCTTACAGATTCTCCGTCTTAAATTTTATTGTTTATTTACGTATTAAGGTACCTGAGGTTTGATTATAAACGTTGTTTGACTTGTTTGGAGAAGTTTATTGGTAACTTTGGGATTAATTTTGTATGCATTTTGATGGAGGGAAACCGGTGGATTATTGAATGAAGCGCGCTAGCTAAACTGAGTTTTTGGGGTTATAAAGAAGGACTATCGAACAAAATGACAATTTCTGATGTAGCTGGGACCTTTTGGAGTGCCAACAGAAGAATATCTTCAAATGTAAGGCTTTTATTATATCGCTATTTCTGACTTTCGTGGCGCACCTGCCTGGTTGAAAAATGTTTTTCATGCTTTTGTATGCGGTGCGCTGTCCTCAGATATTCACGTGGTGTGCTTTCGCCTTAAAGCCTTTTTGAAATCTGACACAGCAGCTGGATTAACAAGAAATTAACCTTTTATGGCTGCAATCCCGCTACCGAGATGATATGACAACAGCCAGTGATAATGCAGGGCGCCATATTCAAACAACAGAAATCTCATAATTAAAATTCCTCAGACATTCATGTGTCATATCATTTTAAAGGTAATCTTGTTGTTAATCCCACCAAAGTGTCCGATTTCAAATATGCTTTTCAGGGAAAGCACTACAAACGATTATGTTAGGTCACCACAAAACCACAATAAGCACAGCCTTTTTTCCAGCGAAAGATAGCAGTCAGAAAAAGCAGAAATAGAGATAAAATTGATCACTAACCTATGATTATCTTCATCAGATGACACTCATAGGACTTCATGTTACACAATACATGCATGTTTTGTTTGATTAAGTTCATATTTATATAAAAAAAATCTGAGTTTACATTGGCACGTTCACTAGTTGCAAAAACATCAAGTGATTTTGCATAGCCACATCGTTTCAACAGAAATACTCATCATAAATGTAGATGATAATACACGTTATACACATGGAATTATAGATATACCTCTCCTTAATGCAACCGCTGTGTCAGATTTCAAATAACTTTACGGAAAAAGCAAATCATGCAATAATCTGAGACGGAGCTTAGAACAATAGCCAAATTAGCCGCCATGTTGGACTCAACAGAAACCAGAAAATACATGATAAATGTTTCCTTACCTTTGATGAACTTCATCAGAATGCAGTCCTCGGAATCCCAGGTCCACAATAAATGCTTGATTTATTCGATAATGTCCGTTATTTATGTCCAATTAGCTACTTTGGAATTGTTTACCAAACTCCCTAACCAAAGTCACAAAGCGCGACCACTATAACGTGACGAAATGTCCAAAAGTTCCGTTACAGTCAGTAGAAACATGTCAAACGATGTACTGAATCAATCTTTAGAATGTTGTCAACATACATCTTGTGTGACGTTCCACCCGGAGAATTATATTGACTTCAGTTGACCGATGGAACGGAGCTCCCTCTCACGTGAACGCGCCTCTTCAATGCGTGATCACCTCGTAGCAGTGGTGACTAAATCCTGTCTCCTTCGGCCCCTTTTCACATTAGAGTCATCAGACAAAGTTCTATTGACTGTTGACATCTAGTGGAAGCCGTAGGAAGTGAAAATTCATCAATATCTCGCTGTAATTTCAATGAGAGCTTGGTTGAAGATCTGGCACCCCCAGAAAAATTCCAAACAGGAAGTGGAATTTCTCAGGTTTTTGCCTGCCATATGAGTTCTGTTAAACTCACAGACATAATTCAAACAGTTTTAGAAACTTCAGAGTGTTTTCTATCCAATAGTAATAATAATATGCATATATTAGCAACTATGACATAGGAGCAGGCCGTTTACTCTGGGCACCTTTGTGCACCTTTCATCCAAGCTACTCAATACTGCCCCTGCAGCCATAAGACGTTTTAAGCTTTATTTTGATGTATAACACTTGTATTTTCATGAATGTTAAATATTTCTATTTCTGTCATTTTAATTACGTGCGCTGCAATTTCACCGGATGTTGTCGATGTGGGTCGCTAGCGGAACGCCTGCGCCAGAAAGGTTAAACAGGTCAACGTTCACAAAGCCGCTGGGCCAGACGGATTACCAGGAAATGTACTCAACGCATGCGTGGACCAACTGTCAAATCTCTTTGACATTTTTGGTTACTACATGATGCCATATGTGTTATTTCACAGTTTTGATGTCTTCACTATTATTCTACAATGTAGAAAATAGTAAAAATAAAGAAAAACCCTTGAATGAGTAGGTGTTCTAAAACCTTTGACCGGTAGTTTATATTAAAATACCATAACCCACAGAATTGACTATACTAATGATAAAATAGACTGGGCTCTGCGCACCTAAAATCCCACTACACTGAACAAAAATATGAATGCAACTTGCAACAAGTTCAAATTAGGAAATTTGTCAATTTAAATACATTCTTTATGTCCTAATCTATGTATTTCACATGACTGGGAATACAGATATGCATCTGTTCGTCCCAGAAACCTTAAACAAAAAGGTAGGGGCGTGGATCAGAATGTCAGTATCTGGTGTGACCACTACTTGCCTTATGCAGCACAACACATCTCCTTCATATAGAGTTGGATGTTGGAAGGAACTGGAACACGCTGACGTACATGACGATCCAAAGCATCCCAAATATGTCGGCGGATGAATGGCACGACAATGGGCATCAGGATCTTGTTACGGTATCTGTGCGTTCAAATTGCCATCAATAAAATGCAATTGTGTTCATTGTTCATAGCTTATGCCAGCCCATACCATAACCCCACTAACACCATGGGGGGCACACTGTTCACAACATTGACATCAGCAAACCAATTGCCCACGCAATGCCATTCATGCTGTCTGCCATCTGCCCGATACAATTGAAACTGGGATTCATCCGTGAAGAGCGCACTTCTCCAGTGTGCCAGTGGCCATCGACGCCGAACTGCAGTCAGGTCAAGTCCCTGGTGAGGACGACGAGCACACAGATGAGCTTCCATGAGACGGTTTCTGACAGTTTATGCAGGAATTCTTTAGTAGTGCAAACCCACAATTTCATCAGCTGTCTGGGTGGCTTGTCTCAGAGAATCCCGCAGGTGAAGAAGCCGGATGTGGAGGTCCTTGACTGGCGTGGGTAAATGTGGTTTGCGGTTGTGAGGCCGGATGGACTTACTGACAAATTCTCTAAAACGACATTTGAGGCAACTTATAGTAAAGAAATTAACATTTAATTCTATGGCAACAACTCTGGTGAACACTGCAGTCAGCATGACAATTGCACACTCCTTCAAAACTTGAAACAACTGTGGCATTGTGTTTCATGACAAAACTGCACATTTATAGTGGTACTTTATTGTCCCCAGCACAAGGTGCCCATGTGTATTGATCATGCTATTTAATCAGCTTCTTGATATGCCACAACTGTCAGGTGGATGGATTATCTTGCCAAAGGAGAAATGCTCACTAACAGGGATGTAAATTAATTTGTGATAATTAAGCTTTTTGCACGTATGGAACATTTCTGGCATCATTTATTTCAGCTCATCAAACATGGGACCAACACTTTACATGTTGCGTTTATATTTGTGTTCAGTATATGTGGACGGAACATTTGTGCTGGGATGCAGTTCATTATCTGAAATGCTCAACTAAATGATCAGGACAGTCTAGGGTATATTTTCCCGAACAGGTAAAGTATTGCCATGAGCTATACGACTGTACTTGTTATTCTAATTCTCAAAAGGAAAGTTAAAACCCTCAGCCGTGAGGTCACTGAGGAGGACCAACAGTGATTGGGGGATCATCTGAAAGGGACTGATATCCAGGGCTGGAACATAAGGATTTTGGGCATTGGCTAGCAGACCACGATTTCTACTAGCCCGAGTAACATTCAGGTCCTAAATCTGTGTCATGTGATGTTTGTAAAGACAACATTTCACTGCTGTATCAGGCTAGTTTGGCACATTGTCTACTAGTCCAGTCTGAAAAGTACTAGCCTTGGGCTAGCTTAATTAATAACTCAAGGTTACTTGCTAGTTATCGATGAGAGTTTGCGTGGATAAATGTGGAGGTTTTTCCCACCCTTCTCCTTGAGTGATTATATCAAAGCTTGCGACAGGGTATGTAGTTCTGTATGATAGCCACATTAGCGGTTACTTAGCATTTCATTTTGGGGGAGTAATTACAGGCGAATATATTGATAAAAGTCATGTTGTCCAAGAGAGATATGCATGGTTATCAAAATGTCACTCCAGGTTAAGCCTACACAAACTGACCCTATATGAAGTAGGTTTCTCCTACGAAAAAATGTATGGTGGAAAAATGTTTGGAACCATTTCTGGGTTTTACTGCTAGGTTGTATGGGTATTATGACTCATACTGTGGTACTCAATTGAAAACATCCTGACTGGCTGCATCACCGCTTGGTATGGCAGCTGCTTGGCATCCAACCGCAAGGTGCTACAGAGTTTGGTGCGGACGGCCCAGTACATCACTGGGGCCGCACTCCCTGCCATTCAGAACCTCTATACCAGGTGGTGTCAGAAGAAGGCCTGGAAAATTGTGAAAGACCCCAGCCACCCAAGCCATAAACTGTTCATGTCAAGCAGTACCAGAGCGCCAAGTCTGGGACCAAAAAGCTCCTGACCAGCTTCTACCCCAAGCCATAAGACTGATGAACATGTAATAAAATGGCTACCCAGACTATTTGCATACTTACACTGACACACACACACACACTTCACATACACTGCTGTTAATTATCTATCCTGATTGCTTAGTCATTTTTTTCCACTACCTACATGTACATATTACATATTCCACTACCTACATGTACATATTATCTAGCCTCATTATTGTTATTTTTATTGTGTTAGTACTATTGCTATTCTATTTACAAAATGTTGTACTTTTGAACTCTGCATTGTTGGGAAAGGGCTCTCTTGTATGTGGTGCATGTGACAAATATTTTGGATTTTATTTTGATTTGACAACTTGACAAATGACTGGACACTCTTACTTGGTGCTTACCTATGGAACAGCAAGAGGAACTGCCCCTCCACACCTTCAGGCTATGCTCAAACCTTACACCCCAACCCGAGCACTCTGTTCTGCTACCTCAGGTCTCTTGATCCTCCCACCCCTATGGGAGGCCAGCTCCCCTTCTGCCCAGTCCATGCTCTTCTCTGTCCTGGCACCCCCTGAAGGGAACCAGCTTCCCCCTGAAGCCAGGACAGCAGAGTCCCTGCCCATCTTTCCCGAAAACATCAAACAGTATCTTAAATAATCCTTCTCACTCAAAAATAAACACTTAACCAGCACTTGCAGTTGACCCCCCACCCCCCCACCCTTTTCTAGCTCTGACTCTATTGACAGCAACGTTATTGAGGGAAAATGTACTTTCTATGCCTGTGGAATGTGGTTGTCCCACCTAGCTATTTTAAGATGAATGCACTAACTATAAATCGCTCTGGATAAGAGCATTTGTTAAATGACAAATATACAAATGTAAAATATACTTATAGGTTCAGAAGTCAGAGTGATTTTACTGACCAATATTGTGACCTGATATTGTCACCCACTTGTAACATAGTGTACTTGCACCAGTGAACAAGGCAACCAGTGGAACAAAAACATGGGCATGTTTTTCTTCATTGAATAATACAATTGAGTTCTTCTTACAGCAGAAAGGTTGATAGGGCAGATTTTAGTCAATACAGGAAAACAAGGAACTCTGGAGATGTGAGGAGCATAAAACTAAGATTAAAAACCTCTGTCTAAAACTTTCTCTCCTTGTGTCTGGAAGCCTGGGCTACTTCAAATCCATCTATCACACGGTATCAAACTGTTTTTCTAACAAAGCAATGTTGTATGACATGTATTGTCCTCTACAGGTAAACTACTATATCATAAATCATATCAGACAAAGCTCAGCATGACCCCTATATAGTGTGTATCAGGTTATTCTGATTCAGGAGTTTAAAGTGATGTTGGTTGACCTCAATCGCTAGGCTGGCTTCATTTGAGCTTTGAACAATAGTCGACTAAATCCCATGGGTTGATTAAGCAATAAGGCCAGAGGAGGTGTGGTATGTGGCCAATATACCACGGCTAAGGGCTGTTCTTAACCACAACACAACGCAGAGTGCCTGGACACAGCCCTTAGCCGTGGTATATTGGCCATATATCACAGGCGCCTTCTTGCTATTATAAACTGGTTACCAATGTAATTAGAGCAGTACAAATAAATGTTTTGTCATACCCATGGTTTACGGTCTGATATAACAAGGTTATCAGACAATCAGCATTCAGGGCTCGAACCACACAGTTTATAATTCTTAATAACAAACAATCTTTGCTTTAGTCCCATGGCTCATGCCATCCTTTCAAAGAGAGGTGAACGTTCTGTACATCCTCAGAACCCACTATGTTCTTCACCTAAAGCAAGAGCTAATGTACTTCAATAACATCTTATCTTTGAGCATCATTCTGTAACCTTGAACAGACCTGGAAACTTCCTTCTCTTGTTTAAGTCCACTGCCTTATACACGTGTGATGTATAAAACCAATGTCTACGAAATCATCTTTTAATGTACTCATGGATTTCTAACTAATTACGTAGGCCTGTGTGCAGTAGCCTATGCACTTTAATGGATGCATGTGTGATTTTCTGAGGTTAGAATTGACTCACGTTTTTTAAACTATCTTAGCAAGTGTGTTGATCTTGTGAATCTTGGGGTAGCTATTTGCTCTTCAGACACAGAGTACATGCTGCAGATCCTTAAAAGGCCTCTGTGGAAACTCAGCTATTTCCTTTGTTTTAATTAGCCACTCACAGCCAGGGATCAGAGTGGCTACACTAGGCTTTCCTCTGAAATTATGCCTTTGATTTAAAGAGCCCCGCACTCAAGAGTAGGTCCATGTGACAAAACCCTGCCCTGACTGGAAGACCCCCCAGCTCTCAGAGAGAGAGAAAAGACCCCACCCACTCCCCCAGTCCTTCTCCCCAGGGATGAGAGGGGAGAAAAGAACAAGTGAGCTACCTTGGTGTGCCCATGCTGCTCTATCATTTGATATGTATTTTCACTGTCGTGACTTGACTTTAACATTAATCTGAAGACTGTTATTTATCTAATTAACTAACTATGTTTAATTGTTACCCGATTAAATTAATCAATTAATAACTAACTCATTAGGATCTGGGGCACCACGAGAGTGGTTCTTTAAAGAGTTACCATTTCCCGAATTAAACTCTAAAAGGTCTACCTATCACATTTATTAACAGTCAACTTATTAATCATAACTTCGTATCGTCATTCTGAACAGGTGTAACCTCCTTGCATCTGCAAAAACCCAAGCCGTACTTAGGATTCAGTACTACACAAATTGGTTTAATTATTTATTTACTAGCTAATTAAATAGGAACACAGGATAAACATACACACTCTGCGGAATGACAACAACATTGATGCTTGTTAAAGAAGAGATGGAGAGAGGGACAGAGACACTGGTACATTCAGAAACTACTCACACCTACAGTAACCATATACTTTGCACACAAACCGCAGCGTACTATGAGTAAGAAATCATGAATGTATTTACGTTCTCTCGGTAAACAGGGCAGACTTGGAAAGGGGGTTGCGCCATTTCGCGGCAGGCTTGTAAGGCTCTGATTGTCCGAAATGGTTCCAACAAGTCTTCTACTGTTGTCCTTCTTCGTAGTTGTCTGGTATCCTATGACTTGTCATGTAGTCCTGTAATAGCGTGTGTGTAGGTGGTAGGGAAGTCAGGCGCAGGATAATCAAACTTGGTATAAATGGAGTCGTTTAATAGACTTAACAAAACTCCAAAACCAAAATTACAAAATAAATAAAAGTGGGTACAAGAACCCGTCGCGCACCAATACATAATACACGAACATACAAACAAACAATCTCCGACAAGGACATGATGGGAAACAGAGGGTTAAATACACAACATGTAATTGATGGGATTGGAACCAGGTGTGAAGGAAGACAAGACAAAACCAATGGAAAACTAGAAATGGATCAGTGATGGCTAGAAGATCGGTGACGTCGACCGCCGAACACTGCCCAAACAAGGAGAGGGACCGACTTCGGCGGAAGTCGTGACAAGTCCTGAACAGAACTACAGAGTTGATTTTCTTTCCATTCGGTCTTGAAGACACTTTACTTAGGACAGATACCAGTGATAGCAGTGATACTAGTGATTGTCCGGGAGGTGAATTTATCTTCTCCTCCTCATGTTGAGATTCAAAGATCTAACAATTTTAAACATGCAGTTGCATCCTTTATATCTTTTGCTCGAAAGGGGCAGTTCTGGCAAGCTGGCACACTCCCTGACCTCACGCCGGAGCGGTGACTACTCACTGTGCAAAGTTATACAAAACAACGATCTCTTATAGCTTCTCAAATCACATCCCTCTCTTAATAAAAACACACTTTCATAACGTTGCATATTACATGCACAATGCATTTTATGGAATCTTCATATATGTAGTGGGTATACTTTCCAAGTTACAGTATTTCCTTTCTAATTTTTTTTAATGACATCACAAAATAACAAACAAAATAGCACTAGTATTCTATAGATCGCCTCTGACCATTCCCCACATTAGAGTTTCAGCAGGAAAAAGGTCTGTTGAGACAAATCACATTCCTTTGGTGAATTTGGAGAGCGCAAGCCTGGATCTTCTCCCTTGATTTACAACAGGACGTGAGGTGTTAATCCCCACTAGTTCTTTCCTTCCCCCTCTACGGGTGAAAGGGGGTCTAATTTAAGTTATTCATTGCAAACCTGATCTGACCTATTTTGATTCTTGTGGACAGTCATGATGTCACCAAGCTGCTCCACCAATCCGTCAAATTTTCAAGATGAAAGACAGTTACAGCAACATTTGAACCAATATCCACGGCAACTGAACACAAAAGGGTGTTTTTTGCAAAAGTTCAAGTCTGTTTGTATGATATAAGAGCATGCTGGATGGAGCATGAAATGGCATAGAATGAGATGAGCGATGCTTGCCATGGACAAGTCTCTGGCTGGGAAGACTTTGGGCTCTGTCTTCTCAGAACCCAGGTCACAATCAGAGGCTCTGTCTGAATAATTGATCAATAAGTGAGAAGTGAAAACAGAAATCCTGCTTATCACTATGTTTCCCCTCTCCCCCTGTAATGTGCATGGAATCCCACAGATCCATCAGCCACATGCAAAGCTCCACTGAGCTGAAAGTCCTCCAAGTTCAGTTCAATTATTCAACATCCCTCCAAGATTATGAATTATTGAGATAAAAAGTATGTTCCCATATACGGCCATGTAGTCTGCTGTAGACATCGCCCACTCTGTGGACGCGTCAGGGAGCTAGTTGTGTTTGTGTGAAAAAGCAGTGAGACAGAAACTGTTAAGCTCATGAACACCCATAACCGTGGGCGATAGAGGAAGCAGTGATAAACCACATTTGACAGGCTGAATTAATGACAGGTGAAATCAAAAGGAATGTTTGTTATGTCAGCTATTATATGGAATATTCTGCTTGAGGATGTATCTCAACCTCAAGTTTATATACTGTATGTTCAGATCAGTCAGAACCATAGAAGTATATTTATGAGAAGAATATTAATTGTTGCCTCCATACCTTGCCAAAGTTCTGGGCTCAAGAGAGTGGGTTTTCTCCCTAGGATTGAGATTGAATGTGTTGTAGTTATAACTGCCATCTGTTGACATGCTCATCCCGCCAGCTCAAGTCCAATCACCCTCTATGATAGTGTGAATTGTACCCAGGCCTCTGAAGAGGAGTTTGGGTTCACTTTTCTTGGCTTGAATGGGAGAGGAAACAGATGATACAATTAATTATCAATAGCTGCCTCAGTAAATCAAAGGCACTTTGGCAGCCCATGACAAAATCCCAGTGAAACTGCCTGAGTGTCTTAGCCATCTCCTCATCTCCCATTCTCAACAACTGCTCTCTGGCCGCCTGCCTCCCCTCCATCCACAAGGTGTTTGAATAGACTGTTCAAATATTTTCACTGTTGATTCCCTCCCCTCCTTTTTAGTATGTAGGCAACCTCTCTCTGGAAGAGAGCAAATCCTCCTGACTGACCGGATTAGGCTCTCCTCCCCATCACCTCAGTTATAATGAGAGTTGGCTGGGTCCGAGGCAGGGAGACCGGGGTAATAGTACCTCATTATCTCCCTGCCCATGCCGATGCTGGCCTCTGTATTCATGTTTGTGGTGAGTCTCTTGATTTCTTATGGCAGGGTAAACATTTACCCAGCAGAGAGGGGCTAGGCCATTAGGCACTGGGGAGCTGTTGTAATGGAAAGAGGGCCCACTGGAGCAAGGCCCACCTCCCTCTTTAACAAAATAACTCACTCACGCTCACTTTGGCGTGAACCTTTTATTGGAATTTACAACTATCTGGAGACTACTCCTCTGCAGAGGTTGAACCTTGACTGTGGCCTCACATAACAAAGGCCATTAGGCAAGGTTTTTACAAGCTTGAGAAAGCTAGACAGACCCTGTGGACAAGCAATGAGTTTTCTAACTGCTAAGGAAAATGTGTTTCCATTCTGTTAAACAAATAGTGACCGACCTGAGTAGTCCTGGTGGCCATCGTGTTGATGTAAGGGTGTTTGTATTGTGAAATCAATTAGTTCAAATACACTTTGCGTACACAGATATCTTTGACATCCAGTTAATATACTGCACATGGCCCAGTGCAAGTTATGTGTATGATACATTAACTCACTACATTATTGTATGACTGCGTTGGCTGCCGTCGGTTAGTGATACAACTATTATCACTGATCGTTTATGACACGAACAAGTGAGCACATTACATATCTATCTCAGATCTATGAACAAGTGAGCACATTACATATCTATCTCAGATCTATGAACAAGTGAGCACATTACATATCTATCTCAGATCTATGAACAAGTGAGCACATTACATATCTATCTCAGATCTATGAACAAGTGAGCACATTACATATCTATCTCAGATCTATGAACAAGTGAGCACATCACATATCTATCTCAGATCTATGAACAAGTGAGCACATCACATATCTATCTCAGATCGATGAACAAGTGAGCACATCACATATCTATCTCAGATCTATGAACAAGTGAGCACATCACATATCTATCTCAGATCTATGAACAGTGAGCATATCACGTATATCTCTCCATCTTCATCTTTCATCTCTCAATGTCTTTTATAATACCTTTATACTATGATGGGCAAACGATACTGCAAACCTGCAAAAACAAAAACAGTCTATGTTCCCTTCTCAGAATAGAATCCTCCCTTCTGATATTACTTGTATTGTAAAAAAAATAACTACTGTATTTGTTCTTAAATTATTCTTAAATACTTGTCCAAAAGGAATAAGGTATATTGTTTTATCTCAAACATGATATTTTAATAGGTATTTTATGTGACTTTGAATGCGATAAAGGTAGTGATATTGAATGCAGACATCATGCAGTATACCCCTGTCTACCCTGACTGAAGTTGCACCATTAATCTGTACCGCCTCTCCACTGATTTAGAATATTTCTCATATTTCTGTAATTGTTAGGTATTTTACTTGCACATTAATTAAAATCTGACCTCCCACCGAGCTACCCACCATGTTCTGAACCAGTAATATCAAGTATTTGAGAATTATTGTTCAAAGGCCTTTTCAAGGACCCACTGGTCACGTACTTGTTCGTGGCCTGGTAACCCACTCTGCCTCCCCTCAAGCTCTGCTAATTAAGAACTCTATTAGAGCCTGTTGCCTGAAAGCTCATGTTGTATTATTGATATTCTGGCTACTGTAAGTGTAGGATTTTTGTTTTTAATAAATTAATGGAAAATAGATTGTTAACTATGATACAGTATCACAGGAGGCTGGTGCGTGGAGGACGACTCATAATAATGGCTGGAATGGAGTAAATGGAATGGCATCAACCACATGGAAACCATGTGTCTGATACCGTTCCATTAATTGCATTCCAACAATTACTATGAGCCTGTCCTCCGCAATTAAGGTGCCACCAGCCGCCTGTTAACAGTATACACTCCAGATTGATTTGACAATAAGAAGTGTGCACTTCTTAATAATAATTTATAATTTCATCAAGTCAACATCCCATTCATCTTTCAGGAAAAATAGTTTGAGTAGCAAGGTGACTGGAACAATGGACCAACTATGTTACCCCAAAAGAGGGATGGTGTCACACCCTGGCCTTAGTTATCTTTGTTTGCATTATTATTTTAATTAGGTCAGGGTGTGACATGGGGATGTATGTGTTTTGGTTGGTCTAGGGGTTTGTATGTTTAATAGGGCAGTGTCTCGTCTAGGTGTTTGTATGTCTATGGCTGCCTAGATTGGTTCTCAATTAGAGACAGCTGTAGTTTATTGTCTCTGATTGGGAGCCATATTTAAGGCAGCCATAGGCATTTGGGTTTTGTGGTTAATTGTCTATGTCTATGTTCTATGTTGCATGTGTGCACTTAGTTCAGGTTTAGCTTCACGTTTGTTTTGTTCATTTTGTAAGTGTTTGTTTTTCCTTCATTAAAAGATGTATTTTTCACACGCTGCGCCTTGGTCCTCTCTCTCTTATCAAGACGATCGTGACAGATGGTGACACTATCACAGCTCACGCTTGTTGTTATGAGAAAATAGTTGGTGCCTCTCCTTATAATCAAGTCATTAGTAAAACAGAATAAATAGATGACTAAATACACAAACAATGGGATTGTGATCAGACCTACTGGCCACACACTGGTTGAATCAACATTGTTTCCACGTCTTTTCAATGAAATGACGTTGAACCAACGTGGAATAGATGTTGAATTGATGTCTGTGCCCAGTGGGGAGGGCTGTTTTACATGACCCACAGGGAATAGCATGTCAAGCACTTCTCCTAAAACTTCACTAGGAATTCTGTGCTCTGTATTACTGAGTAAAAAGGCAATGCAAAGGAGCCTGCACAAGTGAAATGCCATCAACTTTCCCAGGCAGCACACCGCCTGCATTCAAATTAAGGCTGCTAATCGGAAGAGTCAAATTGGAATTCAAATTCTTTTAAGAAGCCATGCCCAGCAGCAAGTAACTCAAAACGGGCCCAGTGCAATGGGAAAGGAAACCATTACAGGGGAAACATATTAAAGCACTGCTGATCTATTTGTTGAAGATAAACTTAGCATATGTCTCTGAGTGTTGCCTGGCTGGCCAGGGCACTCACCAATGCAGATGTCTTTCTGGGAAGTTGATTAAAAAGACAAGTCAGGCTTGAAGTCAAGGTGATATGTGCACTGCAAAAGTGATGAAATCTGTTCCTAACCGGGAAGAGTTTGGGTTGGCTTCAAAGAAGATTTCATATCGCTCACTATTTTATGAAAAATCCCCAATAATTGAATATATCTATTTAACTGTTGTTGGTGGTTTGTTGAATAAATGGGATAACTCCATGCTTTCTAAACTAGCTGGACTTCAGAACCACTTTGGATGAGTATCCAGTGTTGTGTTGGGTTTAGTCATAATGCAGGATTGAGAGAAAAGACCAACACAATCACAACTACCCTATTACCACCTGTGAAGAGACATCCAAAGACCAAGACGTCTAATGTTCCCCCATATGCAGCGCTTGTCTGTTGATTTCTCATTTGCTGCTGTTTGACTCCTGACATTTCATCAGGGTCTCATCTCCGGGCCAGGCATGAGCCATCATCAGGCCATATCAGGCATGGCGAAGCAATCACAGTGGGGTCTTTCTTTAGTCATGGTGTATAGTCACACTGGCTGTGTGTGCATGTGGGCAGGGTGTTTATCCCCTTCCCCAGGACCTGCCTCTGACTCTGGGCTGGAACTGGAGCTCCCCTGGAGTGTGGGGGTAGAGAGAGGACAGATAGGGAGAGAGGGAGCCATTGTCAGCCACAGCAGGGTTGGTCTTTCGTAACAGTGCTCCCGCCACACCATGATCAGCCTCACAGAGCCATACAGACATACCTGGGCATCACCAAGACGTGGCTTAGAGTTAGGATCCACAGACCGCTCATTCTGAGTCTGAGCCATCATTGCCTTGTTAGAGAGATGTGTTATTCTTATGCTAGTGCTCATCACACTACAGGCCTGTTCAATCCTGTTGTGAGCTGCAGAGCTTGAAGGGATGGGCAGTCACATGGGTTGTGGATTCATGATGGTGATGTACAGTAGCGGTAGCAGAGTGATCCATGGTGCAGTGACACTGACTGTCATTTCAAAGCTCCCATACTGTATGTATTTACCCTTAGGTCTCTCTCAAACCCCCAATCATCTGTTTTCAATCCAAATTGGTTGAAATGATAGTGCTGTATACTATCAAACATATTTACATTCGTATCTTACTGTTTTAAAGAAATGTGGCCCAGTATCCACATAATTGCAATACATGTTCATCAATATTGCACAGGATGTGCCTCGGATGTGCATCCTCACTCCAGAAGTCTAATGTGGTCTGGTAAAGGCTTGTTCACTGGTTCACTAGCAGAGTGCCTACGGAGAGGTGCTTACCGAAGTCTTGAATAATTATCCAACATGTTTCAGCTTGTCAAACACTAATTATTCCACTCGTTTTAATGAGGCTCTCTTTCCCTTTAAATGAAGACTGGCAAAAGAGCCTAAATTAAGTTTTTGGGAGACTGAACAACATAATTCCCTAGCAGAGAGAGAGAGAGAGAGAGAGAGAGAGAGAGAGAGAGAGAGAGAGAGACAGTTCCAAACAGAGTTCCACTTTAAAGAAGCCACCCATTACTTGTGGAGTGACTTCTCTGTGTAGTTACCTGAGCTCCAGGTTTATTTTTACCCTCCCTACGTCCCTCCTCATTCTTTAGCGGCTTCAGGAGATGGCGTTAGTTTGGCTTCATCTCTGACAAAAGATAAATGAGCTCTGGGTCTGTGGTGATCCACTATGGCTGCCAGGGGGTTCCAAAATAGCAAACTATTTTTCATATGAGGTGAAGTGATATGGAGTACGATGCAGTAGGTGCTAACATTTACCATTTCATAGTATGCATTTCATTCTTTATTTTTGTATTACTTTACTTTAAAACTTAAAGCTGTCTGTTTTCATGGGGTAAGACAGTACTTTCTTACGATATACTTACAAAAGCCTGGCAGCAACCTCAACTCAAGGAATATTGCAGAGAGAGCATACAGTATCTTAATGAGGTTACAATAAAAAATGTAAAAAAAGAACATGCTTGCCAAACAAATTGTATGTGAAAAGCTACTGGTCAAATTCAGGAATAATTGTGCACCATTACACATGCTGAGATAAGGACAAAATGTTGAGTTCTTGATTTTTTTTGGTCAATATGTAGATTCATGTTTTCCTAACATGCATGTGATGCGTTTAATATTTTCCCATCTACAGTTGGCTCTGTCATTACTATGTAACAATGTGTAGTAATTAGGATAGATTTGTAGAGTGCCACACATCCTTTGATACCCTTTGGATCTCAGGTGTGGTCATTAATCACCTTCGCTAACACAGAGGAGAGGAGAGGAAAACAATGGCAATGTGTTTTCATGGGGAAATGTCCTGTGTCAACAGGAGCTCCACCAACGCTACCAGCTAAAAGAAACTGTCCCATTTAAATGAGGAGCTACAGAGCCGTGGAGGCTCTTTGAAGAAATGTGCTCGGCACAAACAAGAGCGAGTGGCAGCCTCTCCTGTGTTTTTATTAACAGACGGAACATGGCTGACACCTGATGGGTGATCAAACACAGATCCTCTCTCCCTGAATCCTCATGGGTGCTCATCTTTGTACTCTTCTCTCCACAGATGAATGTGCAGACCATGTTACCGGAACACCCCTACACTCAATATTTACAAAAGCCTCTATCACCAGAATGTCTCAATGTTCTCTGTAAAGGGAAATTGTTCATGGGTATATCAGAATTATGCCTCTGTATTCACTATAACTTGTCATGGCTTAAGTTGTAATGCCACCCAGCATGTTTTGTGTCCTTCGATACATTCTGATTCCGATGTCCTGAAGTGAGAGGCATTCTGCTAAAGCATCCCTGAGTACGAAGTGCCTTCCTTGTAAGTCAAGGTGCCTTATAATGGAGAGGGCTTGTGTCTCACAGTAAGATAGGTCAATATGTTATTCAGGCCATAGGGATTCCATTGGTGTGCTGCACGGGTGCCTGTTAGAGTGATATTAGCACGTGCATTACGATGGGAAGCAATCGGAGGAACACAGGCAGGTCGACGGACACACAGAAGATTTGCACTGTGAGGGACGCTCCCTGTCACTGAGGTGAGATGATTTATGATTTATTTTCCAATAACTCCCAGCTTGCATTGAGCACTGGGCCCTCCTGTCAACAAACTGTGGGCACCACCAGCTCCTCACTCACACACACACACACACACACACACACACACACACACACACACACACACACACACACACACACACACACACACACACACACACACACACACACACACACACACACACACACACACACACACACACACACACACACACACACACACACACACACACACACACACACACACACACACAGAGTATATATATTTAACAGCTTCTCTGTTCCTTCCAGAATTGAGCCAATAGATGTGGTGGCCTGCAGGTAACACTAATACAGCTTATTTGTACATGTTTATGTTGGGTAAGTGGAACAAGGCAAAGAATGGTGGCTAGATTAAAAAGCCACAACTGACAGAGCTCAAGTGGTTGGACTGAGATGGAGTCTGGCAAGCTCTGCACACCTGGGCCTCCAGGCAGATGGTTTGGGCTGGGGTTACATAACGCCAGGTACAGCCATATGTCTCTCCACCACACACAAACTACTTCAGGAAACCATAGGTTCCACTCCCACTGCAGCCCAACTGAGACCGAAGGCCAAGTGTGTTGCACCCTGATCCCAGACCAGCTGTTCAGCAAGTTGTTTTTTTCCTTATGTTGTCACAGTGAAGCCTGGCAGGAAGACAGACAATGCTCCAGTGTATGGAGGAGTCAATGACCATGACCACAAAACATTACATCCAGATTGATATTGTACAGGCACTGTACAGTACTGTACTGCAGGGTATCCCAAACTCTGTCCTGGGGCCCCCCTGGTTGCATGTTTTGGTTTTTGCCCTAGCACTACACAGCTGATTCAAATAAGCAAAGGTTGATGATGAGTTGTTTATGTGAATCAGCTGTGTAGTGCTAGGGCAAAAACCACAACATGCACCCACGGGGGGGCCCAGGACAGAGTTTGGAAAACCCTGCTGTACTGTACTGATGTAGAGATGAATGGTGCATATTTAGAATTAGTGAGGGAAATATTATATTTTTGCTTATGTGTGAAGGAGATACTTTTTGAGCCACAAATGTGGTGCAGACATACTTTTGAGCAACTAAAGTGGTACAGACAATGAATTCCAAGGTACATGAATTAGGTGTGGGATTTTAAGAAAAGATTGCCCTTGTCGAATAAGTGATGTCCGTTTCCTGAACTTTGGTTATTGTTAGCTACAGGATTTAGTGAAGAAAGCTTAGGCAATCTCTGAGCTTCTTAGATTTTCAATCTTGACACGTTTTCCATGGTAGATTTCCCAATTATGGTAAAACTGGTTTGAGCAGAGAAGGCTTAAAACACACACACACAGGGGCGGAGTGGGACAGAGATTCAGCCCTGGATTCTTCGCCATACCAGCCCATCGCACGTGCACAGGATCACTGGAACCAGAAGACCAGGGAACCACACTGCCTGTGCTTGGCCCAGAAACCTCCTAGGCATGGTAAAATTGTATTTTAAGGGTCCATAATAAACCCTTTATAAGGCATTTACAAACCGTTTGCTCACCATTGATTAATCATTACTTCCACATTTGTAAATGTTAGTAAGCTATTAAATTCACACATGTATATATATTTTCTTAAACATCCTGTGTTGTGTGCTTATTCTTTTACCAGGTATTGCAGGAATGTCTGCCAATGGCATGCCCATCTTTTTGCGAGAATTTACACTGTTCACCTCACATGACCATTACGCACATAAGTATGGTGCGTGTGGAAACAATTCAATTCACTTTAATTAATTGCACAGGCAGATATGGTCATAAAGGATTATATACATACAAATCAGTCCAAGTTAAAACCTAGGCAACAGTAAAAAAAAAGATTACATTGGAAACTGTTGGAATAGGTGGCCATAAATATAATTAGTGACCTATTTCAAAAACAAAATGACCAAGTGGAGACCTGGATGGCAAGACAAATCAACGTAACCTATTCATGTAAGAAATGGTCTCATATCAAACTCTTGGTTCAGACCTTTTAGGAGACATGGTGGAGAAACAGTGAATCCAACACAATTCTCTTCTCAGTAACAGATTATCAGTATCTCCCTCCTCCTAGGAGCCTGAACATGTTCCATACCAACGTATCGAAGAGAGCTAATTTTGTGACGAGCCTTCATGAATTGCGCAGCCACAGGGTTTCTCTGGTCAAGTGTCCTGATATTACTCCTGTGTTCTGCTATCCTTGTTTACAGAGCTTGTTTCTTTTTTTCCTACATAGCATACACCACAAATAGACTTTATCAGGTATACCATACTTTTTGTAGAACATATAATGCTACTCTTAATCTTAATGGCCATGCCTGTGATGGGGTGATTGAACATTGTGCATTTGTTCATCTGTAACCTGTAATTACAGTCCGGCACATGGTCTAGGAAGGTGCTATGTGGCATTGGTGGAATATCAGACCTCGCCACCTTTTGCCGATGTTACTGGCGTATCTGAAGACTACCCAGGGGGTTCTTTAAAAGTACTTTCCAGTTGTGGGTCAGTGCTCAAGATGTGCCAGTGTTTTTTAATGATACAGTCAAACTGTTGCCAAGTGAGGAGTGTTGAGGCTCTCATCCTGGGTCATATTTTTGTAACTGTCCTGTGCGTCATGCAGCCATTCCACTGGGTAACCTTGATGTCTGAAGAGCTCATCCAGACAGTGCACTTGTTTGTCATAGTCACTCTGTGTACTGCAGATCCTGTGTATCCAACTGTATTGTCCATCCTGTAGAAAGTGTGTGGGCCTTCCTGTTCTTTAGAAGTATTCTTTATTAGCCCACCTTTTTAAGGATCTGCATATTATCCCGTTTGAAGGTAAGACCCAGGTGCAGACAGTGTTGAAGAAACAAACGTTTATTATTTCAACCGGGGCAGGCAAACGACAGGTCAAGGCAGGCAGAGGTCAATGATCCAGAGAGGGTGTAAGGCACCGGAAAAGCAGGCGGGCTCAGGGTCAGGTCAGGCAGAGATCGGTAATCCAGAGTAGAGGCAAAGGTAAAGGACGGCAGGCAGGCTCAACGTCAGGTCAGGCAGGAAAGGTCAATACCGGGAAACTAGAAAACAGGGACTAAAGCAAAGACAGGAGCAAGGGAAAACGCTGGTAGGTTTGAATGAACAAAACGAACTGGCACAGACAGACAGAAAACACAGGTATAAATACCCAGGGGATAATGGGTAGGATGGGTGACACCTGGAGGGGGGTGGAGACAAGCACAAGGACAGGTGAAACAAATCAAGGCGTGACACAAACCTTTCTAAATTGCACTGGTCACACGTTTATAAAGAATTTATAAAGTATAAATAACACTCACTTTAGATTAGGGACTGCAAAAATACTTGACTTATGATTAGTACATGGTTTATTAATGTGTGAGTAATGATTAATGAACACACCATTTATAAATGCCTTAAAAAAGGATTTATTATGGATCCTTATATTAAAGTGTTAACTATCCTAGTTATTGAATAAACACATATGTTATACAAAGAGGAAAATCAGCAGAAAAATGCCTTATAGATGACCATTGGCTTATATAATACCTTATAAAAGCTTAAGTACACATTTCAAATTAGTGCTGGTCATGTGTTCCCCTAGCCCACTTAGTTAAGTGTTTAAATATTAGGCTAAATATAATTCAATAGAAGAAAACAGAGAGAGAGAGAAGGAGAGAGAGAGTTCCTTAATGTTTTGGCTGTATAATCCAGCCAATGGCTACATTAAGGAACTGTCAGTCTCTCTCCCTCTCTCTCTGTTTTCTTCTATTGAATGCAATTTAAAACCTTCTGTGTTTGTCATAGAATGATGCCGGGACTAGTTTATGTAGATGTGGATAGATTTCCAGCTTTGTGCTTTAACTGACAGTGCCTCGTATGCGTATCTTTCTGGCCAAGAATTGATGGGCCTTTTTCAGCTAATGAAATAGGTGGGAAATAGGCGAGGCCGTTCAGCCTCGAATGTCGGTGGCTATGTAATGTAATCCGACACCAGAGTCACTGTTACTACAGCACATGAACTAAGAGCCACTTGCTGGCTGAAGGGACTGAGATTCAGAAGCAAATAAACATTGATAAAACAATTAAAATACACAGACATTGTCCTTGTCCTTTAACAGAGGATTATTTAGCAATTATTCTGCATTCATTCAGTCTTTCATTGACTTGTATTTAACAAAAAGCAGTGGCACTGTATTTAATGTCTAATAGATGGCTATTGGCTTACGTATGTTTTATAAAAGCAATCTAACTACTTTTTAGGCTATTGCAAGTTAGTGCCTGTCATATCTGTTCCCCGAATCCCCCTTTCCATAATTATGCCTAAGTGTTAATTAACCTACTATTTCATACAATATACAGCCAAAATATTAGGCATAACTGGCAGCAGTAGGCTTACTGGGCTACATGATCTGTGTCAGTGCAATGTGTGTGAGTGTGTCTTTCCCTGTTTCCTTCATACCTCGACTGCAGCATCACTGTCCTCTGCTGCAGTGGTGGCAGCAGTTGATCTGTCATTTCTCACAGACACAGACACCAGCACTCGGACCAGCAGAACCAGAACTTTTAGTAAATAAATTGTTAATTTCACACATTTAGCAGCGCCGGCCTCAAATGCCCTTTTTTTGTCACTAACTTTTTTGGGCACCATCTTTCAGTTTTTTTTTCTCCTGTACTAACTGAGTGACTGACAGAGAGTCCGAGCGGGTCTCACTCTCTTTGATGATGCACGAGAGAGAGAGAGAGAGAGAGAGAGAGAGAGAGAGAGAGAGAGAGAGAGAGAGAGAGAGAGAGAGAGAGAGAGAGAGAGAGAGAGAGAGAGAGAGAGAGAGAGAGAGAGAGAGAGAGAGAGAGAGAGAGAGAGAGAGAGAGAGAGAGAGAGAGAGAGAGAGAGAGAGAGAGAGAGAGAGAGAGAGAGAGAGAGAGAGAGAGAGAGAGAGAGAGAGAGAGAGAGAGAGAGAGAGAGAGAGAGAGAGAGAGAAATCAATCCATGAGAATATTATCAGGGATTAACCATCTATGGGAAATTAGTGAATAAAACTGAAACTATAGACAATAGAGGGTAAGGTAGGTAAACAAGGTACTTCATCGTGTTAATCACTATAGACCCTGTACACTTTCCTTCCCCAAACATGCTAATGGCACTGCCAACCACGACTAAGAGCGGTTTGGAAATGATTGATTGCCAGAATTACATCAAGGTGACTTTCACTCAGTTTGATCGATAATAAGGAACACACTTAACAGGGAGAGTTCTGGTGTAAGAATTCATTCATCAGTTATACCTGCAGTCATTATCTTTTTCTTGGCTTTTTGGGTAACTTTTAACAGAATATCTAGAGAGTAGAAATGGTCAAGTACAGATATAGTAGCATACCTGAGCAAAGTGTATTTGATGGTGACCAGTAGTTGCCAAAAGTTATTTTGCATTCTTATCTCAGCTCACGCTCCAGTAGGTATATCTCACTGGTCACCCGCAAAGCCAATTCCTCCTTCGGCTGCCTTTCCTTCCAGTTCTCAGCTGCCAATGACTGGAACGAACTGCAAAGATCACTGAAGCTGGAGACTCATATCTCCCTCACCTGTACATAGCCCATCTGTAAACAGCCCATCCAACTACCTCATCCCCATACTGTATTTATTTATTTATCTTGCTCCTTTGCACCCCAGTATCTCTACTTGCACATTCATCTTCTGCACATCTATCATTCCAGTGTTTAATTGCTATATTGTAAGTACTTCGCCACCTTGCCTATTTATTGCCTTACCTCCCTTATCTAACCTCATTTGCACTCGCTGTATATAGACTTTTATTTTTTCTACTGTATTATTGACTGTATGTTTGTTTATTCCATGTGTAACTCTGTGTTGTTGTATGTGTCGAACGGCTGTGCTTTATCTTGACCAGGTCCCAGTTGTAAATGAGAACTTGTTCTCAACTAGCCTGGTTAAATAAAGGTGAAATAATTTAAAAATCAAATCAAATTCATGCCTTGACGTGAACTTGCCCCATGCATGGAAGGAAATGTTCGAAACTCAAAGTGTGGATTGAATCTGACAACAACTGCAGCACGCAGAACAGCTTTGCCCGATTGCCTGTTGAGCAGGTTCCCCCTCCCGTCATTCCGCCCCCTGTCTCCCATCCTCTTGGGCCCTGTGTCTAAATAACTGTGCATACTCCTCCTATGTAACTGTATGAGAGGGTCAGCCCAGCTGTAGAGATGAGAGCTCTGTCTCGCTCTGTCCATTTGGCCCAGTGCCCCCTGACTGGCCTGCACACAGAGCACACTGTGCCTATGGGCTACAGCAACACACACAAAGAGCGCCCCATGTGTGAGACCACAAATGAAAGATCAAACATCAATGTTCACCATAGGGCCTCTGAGCAAGCTGTTAATCACACTGAACATAATGTGTTCCAGTTGAGAGAAGAGGATCCCCAATGTGTTTTTTATTCAAGTAAAAAAAAAAAGATCCACAAAACAGGGGATGTGTTGGATTGAAAAGAGAAATGCAGCAGTGGACAGAACGGATGGAAAGGGTTTTGGGTGGCGCAGGGGAGCTGGCATATACCTGTACGTCTTTGGGTCAATCCACCTCTTCAGTACCTTTTGAGAAGAGTAACTTGGTCTAAAGAAAAATTGTCATAATGAGCATATGTTCAACTTCATAAAAAACATGTTTCCTCATCTCAAGAGGTATTTTTTTTTTACTATAGTTAGTGCCTATTGCGTGCTAAATAAAGTAACAGGGTTGACAATTTCATCTTAAATCATCCATGAATCCTGTTGTGGAAACTTGTTGTGTGCAACAGGAAGTGGCAATGAAATATAAGCTTAACCAAAAAATATGAATTGTTAAAAAATGTCTAGCCTGTATATCTATGGGTAACAGGTTTTTTTTTTTTTTTTATCCGTTATTTTACCAGGTAAGTTGACTGAGAACACATTCTCATTTGCAGCAACAACCTGGGGAATAGTTACAGGGGAGAGGAGGGGGATGAATGAGCCAATTGTAAACTGGGAATTATTAGGTGACCGTGATGGTTGAGGGCTAAATTGGGAATTTAGCCAGGACACCGGGGTTAACACCCCTACTCTTACGATAAGTGCCATGGGATCTTTAATGACCTCAGAGAGTCAGGACACCCGTTTAACGTCCCATCCGAAAGACGGCACCCTACACAGAGCAGTGTCCCCAATCACTGCCCTGGGGCATTGGGATCTTTGTTTAGACCAGAAGAAAGAGTGCCTCCTACTGGCCCTCCAACACCACTTCCAGCAGCATCTGGTCTCCCATCCAGGGCCTGACCAGGACCAACCCTGCTTAGCTTCAGAAGCAAGCCAGCAGTGGTATGCAGGGTGGTATGCTGCTGGCATGCTGCTGGTTGACGTGTTATTCTAGCCTGTATATCTATGGGTAACAGGATTGACGTGTTATTCTAGCCTGTATATCTATGGGTAACAGGGTTAACGTATTATGCTCGACCCGCTCAGTTTTTCACCCCAAAACACCAGAAAATGGCTAAACACAGTAGAACCAGCTCACCTGATTTTACACTATGATTTGACTATTAGATGTTCAATGTTTCTTTTGAAAAAACATATTTTTAAATAATTAATTTCACCATACTAAAACAAGAGTTCAGTTCACGTAACAGGGTTGACCTTAAAATGAGGGACAGACATAAATGAATCACTAATCACATTAAATAACTAATAATCTTCAGAAATGACTTTGTCAAAGCAACAAAATAACTAGGGCTTTACAATGATGGTGAAAACGTATCAAATTCACATATCAAATATGAGAAGACAGGGCAAATCCCAGGACGTGGCAACAAATAGCCCAACAGCCCCACCCCACCACTCTGAGAGGCTTATGCAAACCCTGGGGGAGGGTGATGGATTTTCCCCCTTACACACAGTGAGAGGAGCAGATGCTGGAGAAAGATTTTGGACGTCACTAGAAGTAAAATATGAGTGTGTGTGATACACTAGTTCAGAGTTCTGAAGTTTCAATAACTTCTACCATACTTGGAGGGTGAGTAGAGAACGAGGTTACACACCCTCATGCTGTGTAAAGTACCTCCCCAGGAAGGCCCAGAGTTCTAGTTAGATTAGTTGACTTCTGAAAGTTAGATTTGTTGATATATTGGAGAAAAATTACATTTTACATTTTCCGTGGTTATATCAGACCATCAGATTGTGTTACAATAGGAAATGTCATAACACAATTTACTGAACTCGTGACACATTGCGTTCCTTACACTCCCTTTGTACACTAAACAACAACAAAGGCCACTCAAATCAAATACTGTGTGCTATAATTGTTAAACAGATGAATCATTAACAATTATTTCATTATGTTCACTGATTGTATTATGAGCCAATTTAATTTCAGTTACAAAGCACCCACTTAAAATGTGATTCTAGTCTAAGAAAATATATATATATATTTGTATAACCAATGACTGTTTTTCCAATAAAGTTGTTGCTCCTTGCTCAAATATTTTTAATGAGCCACTCTTAATGGTCAGTTGGTAGGGCATGGCATTGGGGATACATTTAAGAGCAACCATTTCCATCCGGAATGACAATGTTATTTTACGATACTTGAAGAGACTGGATACAATAATGCACACACTGTAATCTTATTGTTAAACCATTACACACTAGATTCTTGACAAAAATAAATATTGATGCACAAATATCAGAGAGCCATCTTCATAAACCCTATATGTCCTGCTTACACTCCCTTTGTCCAACTAAGAATTGTTCTATTCATATCTATAATAATTACTCGAATCCATTAGTTAATGCACTGTTTATTTTGAAAAGGGCATTAGACTAGAGAAGAGGAGGGGTCTGTTTAAAAATGATTGAAATGAACCAGTGGAGGTAGAGGTAGCTCTGCCACAGTGAGTTATGGATGCCCAGCAGAGAGGAGCCTCTTCATTAGGGGAGTGATTCAAATTGATGGGAGCCCATAGAGCTTCGGTTCCCCTGAACTCCCTGGAGCATAGCTCTCATTCTCCACTCATTTATTTGGGACTTTGTGTTGATCAATAAAAGGTTCCTGCTGCTCACCATGGGGTCTGGCTGGGAGAAATAAAAACAGAGAAAAAAAAGTGACTTGTTTTGATGTCGAAGACAAACATAACTGTGAACAATTCCAGCTTCAGAGAATCTTGGGGAAAACTGGCTTCAGCTTTTATTTTTCTGAAATTATTTGTTTACAGGGTCTCTATTTTTGGTCGGTTTGAAAGCGAGGCAGTTCCTTTCAAGGCTCCCAAACACCTTAAAAAAACATGTTCTTCAAGAAATGTTTGTTTAGTATGTTCAGTATTATTTGACTATGATTGGCTTAGACAAGTATAAACACAAGAGAAAGTACAATTATATTTCCTCCATGGATGCACTACAGTTAATACTTTAATTTGTTAAATTAGACTTATTGGTCTAATTGGGTAAAGTTATCTTAGATAATGCTGTATATCTGTTGTATCTACTATTGTAGCATAGTACAGTACATCATAATTTACTTGTGTAATTAGGTCATATCTGTTTAGAAATATCATAATTACTACAAAGGTCTTTCAGTATTGACTTACTGCATTAATTAAATATGCATTTCGTATGTATGCATTTTACTGTTCGTCTACAACTGTTGTTTTACGAAGCATGTGACAAATACAATTTGATTTGATTTGTGGACGTAAGGAACACACATAAGTAATTACTGAAGGGAGCAGAAATTAATTTCTGTGTGCTAGACAGGGGACAGACATTAGGCTGAGATATTGAATTGGGTCCAGGTCCTCTTTCTCAAGGTGTGTCCAGTTCAGCTCATTATTGTAGTAGGGCTGTAGTGTACAGCTCAGGGCCCACTGCTCCCCACTGTCTGCTACTCCACGCCTGGTCTGGGCTAAACTAACTGAGATGTGAATCACAGGTCAGAAGCTCTCTGAGGAAACAAAGGCACAGTATTTGAACTACACAGGTGTTTATGGTATTTCTATGCTGTAAATGTGAGCTTCATGGATGTTATTCGCAAAATTATCCAGAATCAGGCTGTAATGGACATACAAATTGACTACAAAATTAGGTACCAAGTCACAACTTACTGTATGTCAAGAAAGGAGACTGTTTTATCTGAATGTGGACATTGAAACCTTTCTCTGTAGCCCCATGGATCAACAGTGTGGAATACTTGTGAGAAATGTTTTTGTGTTTAGGCCTTTGACTCTTTAAGATCTCTATTCCCTGTGCTGAAGTTCAGAGTATGTGAGAGCAGGCTAGGGGGACGGGTTGGAATCACAGTTCTGAGAAGATGCTACTGTCTGCTCAGACACTGGAGAGCTTTTTGATTCTTTTCACATTTTCCTGAACTCAGACAAATATATCCAGAAGCGATCAGTGGATTCCATATGAGCAGGTTTGATAAAAAATAGTTATTATGACAGGAAGCAGTGTCAATCAGACATCAGGGGCGGAAGGAGAAGTAAAATAAACATAAGTCATAGAGACAGAAAATACGTTTTATAAAGCTCTCCTTGAAGTTCACCATCACACCTCTTTACCCCCAGTGTGTCTGTTTTATAATGGCACAAAGTAGGGATCGGTTGATGCTGTCTTTTTCATTTCTCAGCCTTTTGTTAACAGAGAGAGAGAGAGAGAAGAAGAAGAAGAAGAGTGGTTGCTGGGGATTGGACCCAGTCCCTGCACACCCAATTAAAGGAATCCTACTGTATGCTCAAAGACAGTCTGGCAACATGTGTTCTGACATTTGTCTTCGTGAGTGTTGTGATTTACGGTACCATGGAGCTAAAGGCTAAATTAGCAACCCCCCAACATCAGAGACCTCACGGTAATGTCTGATGGGCTGGATTTGTCAGACAGCATTGTGCAGGCAGTATGCTGCGGTCTTTCATCAGAAGCTGTTAGTATGTATGGGCAGCTGAGCAATGTGCTTTTTGCTTTGTGAATAAAGCTGCTATACATACCAGTGGCTTTTGCTTCATGACCCTTAAAAGACGCTGAAATAATATGAATGATATAGCCAATCCTACCTTCTCTAGTATAAGTAGTATATAGTATATAAGGCTGTCATTGTAAATAAGAATTTGTTCTTAACTGACTTGCCTAGTTAAATAAAGGTTACACAAGTAAGATTACCAAACTGGTGTATGTGGTGAGGTAATTGCACACAGTCATATAGAGTATACACTATCAGAAATGTAAGGAATTCTCCTTTTCCTAATTTATTGCATGAATGTAAAATGTTATGACATTACATTTTGTGCTCCCCCATTCCAGTGTCTTATATCAAAGACTATATCATGGAAAACAAAATGGGGATTAAATGTTCTCCCAGTGATCCTCAAATGATGAAAATATTTATGGTGAAGTGGATTCTCTGGGTCATTAGTGTAATCAGGAGACATATGGAGCAGGGCCAGATTTCCCAAAAGCATCTCAAGGCTAAGTTCATCATTAGAACCTTCGTAGGAGCATCGTTAAATTTTTTAGCTGTTTCCCAAAACCATCGTTAGTAGAGCTGCACTTCAAAACGCTTATTATTTACCGACTCCCTCGGACAACTTGTAGAACAGCTAAGTGCGTCGTTAGAAGATTTTTTTGCCCTTCTGCGTCACTTTATACACATAAGATCTCCGCTAAAATTAGAATCAAGATGTTTATCTGTCTCTCTGTGACAGCCGATAACTTCAGATCAAAGTTCACTACAAATATGAAGTTCGGAATGTCTTTGAACTTGTTTCAAATTAAAGCCGAGATGACTCCAGTATACTGTAGGCTACATAGGCTTATATATTTAAATAATATTTAAATAAATGTCATTTTCATTTTTTTTCTTCTATTTTGCTAATTGCAGGCTAGAATCTGTAATTTTTGCCTCACTATATGTCATGATGTGTAACAACATGTGCACAGTGATTTGTCAAATCTGTGATTTAGTGCATTATTATTGGGTAGCATTAGAATAAGCTGCCTCAATATTGGCAGCCATAGGGGTCAAATCTCTCTAGGAGCTGATCCTTCATTGGTATTGTGAAATGTTAACTCTAGTTAAGGTAACATTTGAATTTAGAAAGCTGATCTGAGAGCAGTGCTGCCTTTCTTTCCTTTCCGCTCCCTGCACGTCAGGACATCTACAGTACCCGTTGTCACACGAAGGCCAAGAAGATCATCAAAGGCCTTAGCCACCCGAGCCATGGCCTGTTCACCCCGTTATCATCCAGAGACAGTGGTGTAAAGTACTTAAGTAAAAATACTTGAAAGTAGTTTTTTGGAGTATCTGTACTTTACTTTACTATTTATATTTATGACTACTTTTACTTGTACTTCACTACATTCCTAAAGAAAATGATGGACTTTTTACTCCATACATTTTCCCTGACACCCAAAAGTACTCATTACATATTGAATGGTTAGCAGGACAGGAAAATTGTCAAATTCACGCACTTACAGTATTAAGAGAACATCCCTGGTCATCCCTACTGCCTCTGATCTGGTGGACTCACTAAACACAAATGTTTTGTTTGTAAATGATGTCTGAGTGTTGGTGAGTGCCCCTGGCTATATGTAACTTATTTTTTTTAAACATGAAAATGGTGCCGTCTTGTTTGATCTATACATATTTTTTATTTTTATTATTTATACTTTTACTTTGAATACGTAAGTATATTTGGTGCGGCAGGTCGCCTAGTGGTTAGAGCATTGGGCCAGTAACCAAAAGGTTGCTAGATTGACAAGGTACAAATCTGTCATTCTGCCCCTGAACAAGGCAGTTAACCCACTGTTCCTAGGCCGTCATTGTAAATAAGAATTTGTTCTTAACTGACTTGCCTAGTTAAATAAAGGTTAAATAAAAAATATAAAAAATATTTGAGCAATTACATTAACTTTTGATTCTTAAGTATATTTAAAACCAAATACTTTAAATATTTTACTCAAGTAGTATTTTACTGGGTGACTTTCAGTTTTACTTGAGTCATTTCCGATTAAGGTATCTTTAATTTGATAATGACAATTGGGTACTTTTTCCACCACTGCTTTTACTGCCATTGGCATACACACGTATACCCCCATAGGACAGTAACTAACCATTAGGACAGCAACAACCCATAAGGACAGCAACAACCCATGAGGACAGCAACAACCCATAAGGACAGCAACAACCCATGAGGACAGCAACAACCCATGAGGACAGCAACAACCCATGAGGACAGCAACAACCCATGAGGACAGCTAAGCTCCAGAGCCAGAGTAGAGCAGAGTAGAGTTAGTGGATAGCAGGCCATCCCAGCAGCCAGTGGGGAAGTGAAGTGTACTCTCACAAGGTGAGCTGATGCTGGAGGAGAGGAGAGGAGAAGGCAGCCTTGCGGTCAGCAGGGAGCAAGCGGGCCCCAGGGAGAAGCTCTTAACTTCTGTCAGGTACAAATAACCACGCAATTTTTCACCTCCTGATTTTAACTGAGAAAATCACTCCGGTCCCTAGTCATATGAACTCTACACACATGCCATGAGTCAATTCTAACTCTGACAGAAAATAGTTGGCCGTAACCTGACAATTATGTTGTCTTCACACAAAGCGCATTTATGACCAGAAAATGTTTTTTTTTTTTGTAGTTTGTCGTGTCTTTAGGATATTTGCTCAGTTCTAGAGACACATTGACTATGAAATGTAGAGCAATTTACTTTGCATATCTGTGTTTGTATAGAAAGTAAGTATGCGTTGGAAATTACTACCAGCAGCTACAGTAGTCATTTAATTTAGGATATAAATTAGATTTTTCTGTCATCTAGATGTCATCTTGAAAAAACGTATTTCCCTTCAATAACATACAGCCCACTTAGGAATGCACAGCTGCATGTACAGCAGCACTTATACAAGGAAATCTAAACCCTTATTTACAGTAAATTCAGGGATTTGCTATTGTTAGGTTGCTGCTAGGTGGTGCTGTTCAGTAGCATTGTTTCATTCAATGGAGTGAGACACAAAGTTCCAGGTACATTTAACCATGATAGTCTATACATCATCCTTAACCTATCTCAGTTAAACTGAAACAGTATCGTGTGTATAACATGTTCATGTTAAAATTCACAAACATTTGACTGCATAGCTGTCTCCTGTAAAGTTGGAGGTGGCAGAACTACCTGAGGTCTTGTGCACCCAGGAGGCTTAACACATTCATTCAGTTCGGTACTGAATGTCTAAGTGTACGTGCCCCCGTGCCAGAGTACTCCACCATATATCACATCATTTAACACTTTGAACTGCCACAAACGAGTCACTGTGCTTCTCTCCTGATACCACGATCTGTCAGAATGAAATCACAAATACAATCATTCCCCCAACGCTGGGTCTTTATTCTGTCAACTGTTTCAATCCATTGCCGTGCCTCTTCATTTCCTACAAATGAATAAGTGAAACATCATTAATATATCTCTTTCATTATGGTCTGGCACTCCACACTGCAGTACATCATCAAGAGGAAAATCATTTGTAATGCATCTGTGTTTGGAGGGGAACCATTCTGATTTCCAATTTGTAAAGCAACAAAGAGATGTTATGATGTCCACTGGAGAAAACATCAGTATTGACAAATCAAATTTTCTAATTTCTTGCTATTTGTTCCCACGACTCACATACTATACATTGGACAGTATATTCTATTTTTGATTTTGGTTTTAATCTCTTGAACCAGTGGTTGAATCTTTACACCTTCACTTGATTAATATGTTTAAATAAAAACACAAGGACATGACCAAAAATGTTGTTTTACACAGGAACATAGAAAGATTGGCTACTCTTGGAAGGAGAAAACTGCCCAAAGTCGAGTTTGCTGGAGAAGCATCTTGATGGGGAGAGGGCCTAAGTAAGTGTGTCAGTAAGTCAGTCAGTAAGTACCCTCTGACAATAACAAGCACTCCCAAGACATGCTGAAAAGTCCATCAGTCTCAGAGGCTACTCTATTGTCTGATAAACTTTCTCTGAAGGGTGTCCTACCTTGTGTCTCTAGTGTCTTCCTCCTGTGCTCTCCTGATTTGAAATATCGCCTTACATAATGAGGGAGAAAAATAGAGCGGTGGTGCACCCCTGAGCTGGTGTCAGCTTAATCAATCATTTTTAAACACAGGGAGAGAGGCAGCCATGTAGCACTGCCCGCCTCACATCCGCACATCCTTCCCCTGCTCCAGTCGATGACAGCGGCATAATTCATTAGAACTCAAAAATTAAACCAGCAGCAGCATCAAACTCGTCCTTGCATCCTCTGTGTGTTTAAACGCGGGGTGGGGAGGGTGTGTGCGTGTGCAGCTGTCTGTGTGTCCGTGTGTGCATGCGTGCGTACGCGTGTGTTTGTGTGTGTGTGTGTGTGGGGGGGGAGTTCTTTGAAAAGCGCAAGCCTCACAGTCCGTTCTTATATGTACCTTCAAGTTCAATTTTCCCTGGTTAAGCCATTGAACTTGAGAAAGAGAGAGATGTTGAAGTAAGGTTAACAAGGTCACATTGCAGTGGGTCAAGAGGTTATGAATTTTGGAGGATACAGGCCTGAGCAGAAGAAGAGGGACTAGTCCTAATATCAGGCAAGTGAGAGATTCATTCTTCCTTTTCACGAAAGTATCTTCTTTCAACAACGATCCTGTGGTTAGATCATAAGGAGCTCTGAGCTTGTAAGTTGTAAACTTTTTAGTACTAACAAAATAATTCCATTACATGACCAAAATAACAAGTTTGGTTATTTTACTTTTGGTCATCTCTACTGCAATTATCCTGATGTGAGGGAGTAATGGAATGGCGCCGGAGGGGATGACTGCAGTTTTATGTGCTCATAACCAACTGTGCTATTTTGTTCGTTTTTTTTGCGTTGTTGGTAACTTATTATAATTTTTTTTGTACATAATGTTGCTTCTACTGTCACTTATGGCTGGAAAGGACTTCTGGACATCAGAACAGCGATTACTCACCTCCAACTGGACGAAGATGTTTTCTTTAATGACTCTGACGTGAAGAACATACTGATTTCTCTGGAACGGGCCCAATTCCCTGTCGTTTGCATGAAGAAAAGACGTAGAAAAAAGGTGGGGAGGTCGGGCTGCCTTCTGAGAATTCGTAAGCGAGTGAGTAACGCCCCTCTAACATCAGTCCAATTAGCCAACATGCAATCATTGGATAGCAAAATTGATGAGCTCTGTTCAAGGATACCCTACCAATGG